>NW_007127856.1:0-1054 GCF_000164805.1 Carlito syrichta
CTGCCCCTTATGAGTACATCACTTTGTAAGTTACATGGTAAAATAGCCTGACTACATTAAAAAAGGTATTCTGTGTCATTTGGTCAGCAATACCTACCATGGAAAGCTGACATCTGTTCCTATCAATGACAACAACTGTACTATATTCCTTTCATGTGACTACATTCTTTTTTTTTTTTTTTTGAATTGGAGTCTCATTCTGTCATCCAGACTGGAGTGCAGTGGCCACTCCCGGCTACCGCAGCCTCAACCTGCTGGGCTCCGGCGATGCTTCTGCCTCAGTCTTCCAAGTAGCTGCAACTACAGGCTTGTGCTATCACATTCAGCTAATTTTTTTTTGTTTTTTGAGTTGGAGTCTCACTCGGTCGCCTAGACTGGAGTGCAGTGGCCGCTCCCAGCCACCGCAGCCTCGACCTGCTGGGCTCCAGCGATCCTTCCGCCTCAGCCTTCCATGTAGCCGGAATTACTGGCATGCGCTACCACACCAGTTGATTTTTTGATTTATTGTAGAAATGAGGTCTCACTGCCCAGGCGGGTCTCGAACCCGCAGGCTCAGGCAATCCACTCATCTCAGCCTCCCAAAGGCACGGGATTACAGGCTGAGCCAATGAGCCCGGCACCAGCTAATTTTTTGATTGATTGTAGAGATGAGGTCTCACCAAGTTGCCCAGGCGGGTCTCAAACCTGCGGGCTCAGGCAATTCACTCACCTCAACCTCCCAAGGCACGGGATTACAGGCTGAGCTACCAAGCCTGACTGTGACTACATTCTAAAGCACTGTGTTGCTGTATTCACATAAATAAGATACCCAATAAGTAAATATTTGAAAAAGACACCATTTATTTCTCTCTTTCACATACACACACACACACACACACACACACACACACCCCTAAACAAGAAGAAATATAGTCATCAATAATGCCATGTAATTTATACCCCATGGAAAAAATATAATATAGTAGACTACTAGCACTTAGAAACAAATGATTGTAGGTAAATTAACATTAATATTTGTGTTTGCTATCAGTTTGCCATTTGGTATCCTACGCTG
>NW_007127857.1:0-760 GCF_000164805.1 Carlito syrichta
GGGGTAAAATTAATCAAAGTAGAATGAAAAAGCATGATGATAAATGTATATACAGTGAGATTTCTTCATAGCCACCTCTGAAAGCATAGATACTTACAGCGGTCTTATCAAATTCAGCCTCAGATGATGTTGGTGACAGAGGCCTTATGGGGCTTAGAGATGGAGAACTCTCAACACTGGAGACATAGTCAGGATCAGGAACATATAAAACCTATAATAAAACATTCACACAAAGATTTAGTCAAACTAAAATGTTAACAATCACATGATATTTTATAGGCAAGCAATATCAACTACGATCTTTGACAACAAATTAAAAAATACAAATTTTCAAGTTATAAGAAATTTATTACCAAAACTTTACCATAACAAGTAAACAATGTAAAAAAGAAAGAAAGAAAGAAAAAGAACATTTAAATTCAGTTTAGACACATTTGATAATACATACTGTTGGAATAGGTAGGGAAAGAGTAATACAATATAGATGTTCTCAAAAACAATTTGGGCAGGGCTTGGCAGCCCAATTTGTAATCCCAGCACTTTGGGAGGCTGAGCCGAATGGATTGCCTGAGCCCATGGTTGGCAAGGCAACTTGGCCAGACCTCGTCTCTACGATAAATAAAAAAATTAGCTGGGCATGATAGCATACACCTGCAGTTCTGGGGACTTGGAAGACTGAGGCAGAAGGACAGCCTGAGCCCAGTAGGTCGACGCTGGGGTGGCCATGAGCATGCCACTGCACTCCAGTCTGGGTGATGAA
>NW_007127858.1:0-783 GCF_000164805.1 Carlito syrichta
CCTCTACCTTAAGTAATTTCAAAACTCAAAATATAACTTTAAAAACTCAAACAGATGATTTTCCTTTTACAAGTGTTAAAAAATATGCTATCCTCTGAGTAGTTTCTAAAATGTGTGCAGCATCTAGAAATATACTAATTTTAGCAAAGTATATTTGTATTAAACTCAAAATACTACTTCTAATCATTTTTATGTATATATTCTGCCATTACAAGTATAAATTTTAAAAATATTTGAACCAATAGTGAGCAAACTATGTTTAGTATGTTTTCATGATCACATAGAAATTTTAAATAATAAGATTTTGCCAATTATCCTGAAAGAAAAAATGATTTGATCAGTTAATATATTCCTTTGGAGTCTTTTTATATAAGGTATTGAGAAAGCTCTAAAGAAAATACAACTAAGCACAACCAAGTAGCTTTAGTGCATGAGAAACTTGTAATCTAGGTGGAAAATAGGATAAACCAAAAAAGGTTATATACAAGTTGAAGAGCAATTTAAAATGGAACAATAAATGCACTATAAGTTTTGAGCACGAATAAAGCATCACAAGCTCCAAGTAGTCCAGGAAGGACTTATAGAAAGAAGATAAATTATTTAAAGTCAGATCTTAAAGAAGGGGTAGAAATTTGAAAAGTAGAGAGAAGGGAAAAAAGTTTCAAAGTGAACTGACAAGAGAATAGAACTGACATGGTTAGGAGCAGAAAAGTACAAAACATTTGTGGGAAACTGTCTCTTCCTCCTAAATCATCTGAAGTAAACTCATGAAGCACAGATTTT
>NW_007127859.1:0-3997 GCF_000164805.1 Carlito syrichta
ATAGCCATCAAAGCAGATGAAGATACATCAAAATATAGCAAGAATGCCAAGGTAATGAAGCATAATGATGATAAAATGCAATACATTTAGTTTCAAGACTGAATTAGGGTTCTGGAAAAATAGAAAAAGGAGAAGATACTGCCAAAGATAATAGACGAAATTTTTTCCCAGAATTTATACTTGATATAATTTCTTAGACTGAAGAAACACAATAAGCAAGATAAAAACATCTAAATCAAGACTTATCATAGTGACATTGCAGAACCGTAAAGACAAAGAGGAAACTTTATAAGCCACCTAAAAAACAAAGATTGCCTAGAAATGAACAAAAATAAAATGACAACAGAAGAACATAAGACAAAGAATTACTATCTTCAAATACTGACAGAAGATAACTGTCAACCTAGAAATATGTAAACAGCTAAGCTATCAGGAATGAAGGTGCAATAAGGATTTTGAGACACTGCCTGATTTTCCAGTCACAGACTGGAAGTGAAAACTGGAAAACTACCGTAGAGACTCAAGAAGGAAAGTAAAACCAGAAAAAAGAAATGATAAGCATGAAACAACAACAAAAATCCACTGGGCTTGATAATTAGTAAAGTATTAGCGACCATAATGAAGGCTTTTCAGCTGAAAAGAACAGGGATAATAAATTAACAAGAAACAAAATGGAACCTTTTCAAGGTCTATTTTAAATTCTCACTAAGAATAATTTTACTTTGATTTTATAATTAAAACAGTATGACTGCTTGTGTGTGTGCGCGCACACACGTGTATAGTATACGTATGTATGATTTTCAAGTTTATGTCTATCTAATGTACCGTGACTAATTTTTTTTGAAATTACAGTGAGGTGGTCTAAAAATGTATTTAAAGTGAGACCATAAATATTTTAGAAGAAATAAATTTGGAGAGTACACTGCGATTTAAAACTTTTATTTTAAAATATAAATACAGAGAAATATTCTCAAATCAGGCATGAGAAAAAAGAAAAATATAGGGAAATATATACTTTCCTAGATACAAAAAGAGATTTTATATAAAGATGCTAAATGAAGATTTTTATAGATTTTAGATAAGGATTTTATAGATTATAGTAAGTATAGAGTATGACAATATCTTAGTTTTAAAAATATTTTTTTCTCTTAGAATTTGGCATATAAGAGTTTAAAATGTAAGGACTAAGACTTACTAGAAGATGTTATATAATTTATAAAATTAGAAGAAAAAATTTCAAGTTTCAGTTAACATTCACCCAAAAATAATGGTTCTGAATTTAAAATTTAATTTTGCTACAGGTATCAAAAGTTTTACTGAACTACAAGCAAAGAGGGAAAATTCCTGATTCAAAAAAATCAACAAAACTTTATAATTCTTCACAATCACATGATTACACATGTAGATACATACCATACGCCTGTGAAGTTATACTTAATAAACACTAATAAAGATATCAAATTATATTACCCAATATTTTACTGTTTGAATTTATTTTCTCGATTTCTCATTTATGCAAGGTACAAACACACACAATTTGAGTAGCATAGTATTACATGAGATTCTTTAGATAGTAGTAAATTTAATTCTATTCTAAATTATCTGGTGCCTTATCTTTTAAAAATATTTGAAATCTCAAACTGTCAATTATACAGAATATGAAAATAGAGTATAACTCAAAATTTTGATATCTTGTTCAATTTTAAGAATTCATGAAAGATAACCAAGATTCAAATCTGTAAAAGTTTCATGACATAAATGTTAAATTAATATTTTAAATTGCTATTTTCTCCATAATACAGTTATGACAGAAAAATACAAAATAATAATAAAATTAAGCTCAGTTAAAACTGCTTTATAACATGTTAACAGTATCTAAATAAATAATATTTACATTAAATCAAAAAAGCAGCATACCACACACCAAAGTTGATTTATCACTTCAGTTTCCCAGAATAACCAAGAATGTAAAAAGCAGCTAACTGCAGGAAGATTTGAGGGTCATTTCAAGAACACAGAAAAAAAAACTCCATTTTCAGAGCAAAAGAAACTTGGCTATAAATGAATTCAAATAATATATTATGAGAAGTTATTCTGGAAGATTAATATCAACTTGTTATTTAAGTATTCTTTTCCCATTATCACTAACATTAGCACTGCTAGAAATATAATGAAGATCACATTTCTTAGAAAACATTTTCCCAAAACGCCGCCGGGATTTCTTCACCCGGCCCTTCCCTACCTCTGGGCGAGGGACCCGAGATCCCTTCTGCACGCTCGGCTTCGCGGTGTCGCGGCGGGCGCCGACGTGCCCGAAGCGATTCAGGTACCATCTTGAAATTGGCGGAGGGAAGCAGGACGAGAGAGACGCACTCATCGGCGAGGAAGGCAGGCCCCGTCCGGGGATCTTGGAAACCCTGCGGACCATCATGAAGTTCCAGTATCAGGAGGACCATCCCTTCGAATATCGGAAAAAGGAAGGAGAAAAGATCCGGAAGGAATATCCGGACAGGGTCCCTGTGATCGTGGAGAAGGCTCCGAGAGCCAGGGTGCCTGATCTGGACAAGCGGAAGTACCTAGTGCCCTCTGACCTCCCTGTTGGCCAGTTCGACTTCTTAATCCGGAAGAGGAGCCACCTGAGACCTGAGGACGCCTTATTTTTCTTTGTCAACAACACTACCCCTCCCACTAGTGCTGCGATGGGCCAGCTGTATGAGGACAACCATGAGGAAGACTATTTTCTGCATGTGGCCTACAGTGATGAGAGTCTATGGGAAGTGATTGGTGGAAGCCCAGCAGATGGGAGCACCTGGACTTGGGGGTAGGGGAGGGGTGTGTGTGGGACTTGGGGAAAGAGGGGGAGGCTCCCACCATGGAAGAGACAGAAGGTGAAGACGTTGAAAACATTACACCGCACACACTGTCATCACATTTTCACATGCTCAATCGATATTTTTTGCTGCTTCTTCGGCCCAGGGATAAAGCATGTCAGGACAGAGCTGTTGGATTGGCTTTGATAGAGGAAGGAGAATGACATAATTTCACAGCATTCCTGAGAATGAATTTTTGTATGATTTCATACAGGGATAAGGTGGTGGGCAACTTGGAGCCAGAGATGACTGCAGTCCAACAGCAACTCCCTGCTCTTCCTGTCATTGAAGCATTGTGCCCTGGTCTCCCCTGTCTCCCTCCCATCCCATTCAGTCTCACACACAAATGTCACAGTACCACCCCCAGGGGTGGTAATAGACATGGACACAGAAGTTTAGCTTTCTTATCTTTGGAAAATGGGGATCAGGCACTAAGGCAGGTATGATTTCAAAGATAGTTTTAATAGCATTAAACTGGAATTGATGGAATGTTGACCTGTTGTCTCTCTCTCTGCCCCTTATTCCACACCTACCTTGAATTTAATGAGCCTCAGGCATTTCCAGTTACAGACTGAAACCACTCTTCTGGCATTTTCCATGTGTCTGGACAGAGATGTCTTAGGTAGGGAAGGGGCAGGTATGAAGTCAGATAGATAATCCACACCTCCCACTCATCCAGAATCTCACTCCTATGCTGCCTCCCTGCAGTCTCACATGCACAGGAATGCTACTTGATGGCCAGTTACTTCCCTCCTCGGTTATCATCTGCTGCAGCTGCTAGGTAGAACAGTTTGGAGGGATACTTTTAGTAATTCATGGGGATTTTACTGATTTATTTTCACTTTTGGGTTTCTATGGGGTGGGAGTGGGGAACAGGAATTACACTCAGACATGACATTTCAATTCATTTCTGCTAATGGAAATGTCCTTGGGAGAAATCTGTGTGTCAGTTCTGTCAGCTGCAGGTTCTTGTATAATGAAGTCAATGCCATCAGGTCAAGGAAATAAAATAATTGCTTACTTTAAAATTTAAAAAAAAAAAAAGAAAATACTTTCCTAAAAGCTTAATCTAATAAAAATTATTGAACCATAGGAATTTTGACTCCCAATAAATTATCATCTATATT
>NW_007127860.1:0-3330 GCF_000164805.1 Carlito syrichta
AGTATACGTATGTATGATTTTCAAGTTTATGTCTATCTAATGTACCGTGACTAATTTTTTTTGATATTACAGTGAGGTGGTCTAAAAATGTATTTAAAGTGAGACCATAAATATTTTAGAAGAAATAAATTTGGAGAGTACACTGCGATTTAAAACTTTTATTTTAAAATATAAATACAGAGAAATATTCTCAAATCAGGCATGAGAAAAAAGAAAAATATAGGGAAATATATACTTTCCTAGATACAAAAAGAGATTTTATATAAAGATGCTAAATGAAGATTTTTATAGATTTTAGATAAGGATTTTATAGATTATAGTAAGAATAGAGTATGACAATATCTTAGTTTTAAAAATATTTTTTTCTCTTAGAATTTGGCATATAAGAGTTTAAAATGTAAGGACTAAGACTTACTAGAAGATGTTATATAATTTATAAAATTAGAAGAAAAAATTTCAAGTTTCAGTTAACATTCACCCAAAAACAATGGTTCTGAATTTAAAATTTAATTTTGCTACAGGTATCAAAAGTTTTACTGAACTACAAGCAAAGAGGGAAAATTCCTGATTCAAAAAAATCAACAAAACTTTATAATTCTTCACAATCACATGATTACACATGTAGATACATACCATACGCCTGTGAAGTTATACTTAATAAACACTAATAAAGATATCAAATTATATTACCCAATATTTTACTGTTTGAATTTATTTTCTCGATTTCTCATTTATGCAAGGTACAAACACACACAATTTGAGTAGCATAGTATTACATGCGATTCTTTAGATAGTAGTAAATTTAATTCTATTCTAAATTATCTGGTGCCTTATCTTTTAAAAATATTTGAAATCTCAAACTGTCAATTATACAGAATATGAAAATAGAGTATAACTCAAAATTTTGATATCTTGTTCAATTTTAAGAATTCATGAAAGATAACCAAGATTCAAATCTGTAAAAGTTTCATGACATAAATGTTAAATTAATATTTTAAATTGCTATTTTCTCCATAATACAGTTATGACAGAAAAATACAAAATAATAATAAAATTAAGCTCAGTTAAAACTGCTTTATAACATGTTAACAGTATCTAAATAAATAATATTTACATTAAATCAAAAAAGCAGCATACCACACACCAAAGTTGATTTATCACTTCAGTTTCCCAGAATAACCAAGAATGTAAAAAGCAGCTAACTGCAGGAAGATTTGAGGGTCATTTCAAGAACACAGAAAAAAAAACTCCATTTTCAGAGCAAAAGAAACTTGGCTATAAATGAATTCAAATGATATATTATGAGAAGTTATTCTGGAAGATTAATATCAACTTGTTATTTAAGTATTCTTTTCCCATTATCACTAACATTAGCACTGCTAGAAATATAATGAAGATCACATTTCTTAGAAAACATTTTCCCAAAACGCCGCCGGGATTTCTTCACCCGGCCCTTCCCTACCTCTGGGCGAGGGACCCGAGATCCCTTCTGCACGCTCGGCTTCGCGGTGTCGCGGCGGGCGCCGACGTGTCCGAAGCGATTCTGGTACCATCTTGAAATTGGCGGAGGGAAGCAGGACGAGAGAGACGCACTCATCGGCGAGGAAGGCAGGCCCCGTCCGGGGATCTTGGAAACCCTGCGGACCATCATGAAGTTCCAGTATCAGGAGGACCATCCCTTCGAATATCGGAAAAAGGAAGGAGAAAAGATCCGGAAGGAATATCCGGACAGGGTCCCTGTGATCGTGGAGAAGGCTCCGAGAGCCAGGGTGCCTGATCTGGACAAGCGGAAGTACCTAGTGCCCTCTGACCTCCCTGTTGGCCAGTTCGACTTCTTAATCCGGAAGAGGAGCCACCTGAGACCTGAGGACGCCTTATTTTTCTTTGTCAACAACACTACCCCTCCCACTAGTGCTGCGATGGGCCAGCTGTATGAGGACAACCATGAGGAAGACTATTTTCTGCATGTGGCCTACAGTGATGAGAGTCTATGGGAAGTGATTGGTGGAAGCCCAGCAGATGGGAGCACCTGGACTTGGGGGTAGGGGAGGGGTGTGTGTGGGACTTGGGGAAAGAGGGGGAGGCTCCCACCATGGAAGAGACAGAAGGTGAAGACGTTGAAAACATTACACCGCACACACTGTCATCACATTTTCACATGCTCAATCGATATTTTTTGCTGCTTCCTCGGCCCAGGGATAAAGCATGTCAGGACAGAGCTGTTGGATTGGCTTTGATAGAGGAAGGAGAATGACATAATTTCACAGCATTCCTGAGAATGAATTTTTGTATGATTTCATACAGGGATAAGGTGGTGGGCAACTTGGAGCCAGAGATGACTGCAGTCCAACAGCAACTCCCTGCTCTTCCTGTCATTGAAGCATTGTGCCCTGGTCTCCCCTGTCTCCCTCCCATCCCATTCAGTCTCACACACAAATGTCACAGTACCACCCCCAGGGGTGGTAATAGACATGGACACAGAAGTTTAGCTTTCTTATCTTTGGAAAATGGGGATCAGGCACTAAGGCAGGTATGATTTCAAAGATAGTTTTAATAGCATTAAACTGGAATTGATGGAATGTTGACCTGTTGTCTCTCTCTCTGCCCCTTATTCCACACCTACCTTGAATTTAATGAGCCTCAGGCATTTCCAGTTACAGACTGAAACCACTCTTCTGGCATTTTCCATGTGTCTGGACAGAGATGTCTTAGGTAGGGAAGGGGCAGGTATGAAGTCAGATAGATAATCCACACCTTCCACTCATCCAGAATCTCACTCCTATGTTGCCTCACTGCAGTCTCACATGCACAGGAATGCTACTTGATGGCCAGTTACTTCCCTCCTCGGTTATCATCTGCTGCAGCTGCTAGGTAGAACAGTTTGGAGGGATACTTTTAGTAATTCATGGGGATTTTACTGATTTATTTTCACTTTTGGGTTTCTATGGGGTGGGAGTGGGGAACAGGAATTACACTCAGATATGACATTTCAATTCATTTCTGCTAATGGAAATGTCCTTGGGAGAAATCTGTGTGTCAGTTCTGTCAGCTGCAGGTTCTTGTATAATGAAGTCAATGCCATCAGGTCAAGGAAATAAAATAATTGCTTACTTTAAAATTTCAAAAAAAAAAAAAGAAAATATTTTCCTAAAAGCTTAATCTAATAAAAATTATTGAACCATAGGAATTTTGACTCCCAATAAATTATCATCTATATTAAGTAAAATTTGCTAGGATAACTACGTTTGCATCTCATGTAGTAAAATTTCTCTTCAAAAGAGATCCTAAAATTCAATGAAGAATTTAAGTATTATTCTTAATAACAGTTAC
>NW_007127861.1:0-3448 GCF_000164805.1 Carlito syrichta
AGTATACGTATGTATGATTTTCAAGTTTATGTCTATCTAATGTACCGTGACTAATTTTTTTTGATATTACAGTGAGGTGGTCTAAAAATGTATTTAAAGTGAGACCATAAATATTTTAGAAGAAATAAATTTGGAGAGTACACTGCGATTTAAAACTTTTATTTTAAAATATAAATACAGAGAAATATTCTCAAATCAGGCATGAGAAAAAAGAAAAATATAGGGAAATATATACTTTCCTAGATACAAAAAGAGATTTTATATAAAGATGCTAAATGAAGATTTTTATAGATTTTAGATAAGGATTTTATAGATTATAGTAAGTATAGAGTATGACAATATCTTAGTTTTAAAAATATTTTTTTCTCTTAGAATTTGGCATATAAGAGTTTAAAATGTAAGGACTAAGACTTACTAGAAGATGTTATATAATTTATAAAATTAGAAGAAAAAATTTCAAGTTTCAGTTAACATTCACCCAAAAATAATGGTTCTGAATTTAAAATTTAATTTTGCTACAGGTATCAAAAGTTTTACTGAACTACAAGCAAAGAGGGTAAATTCCTGATTCAAAAAAAATCAACAAAACTTTATAATTCTTCACAATCACATGATTACACATGTAGATACATACCATACGCCTGTGAAGTTATACTTAATAAACACTAATAAAGATATCAAATTATATTACCCAATATTTTACTGTTTGAATTTATTTTCTCGATTTCTCATTTATGCAAGGTACAAACACACACAATTTGAGTAGCATAGTATTACATGAGATTCTTTAGATAGTAGTAAATTTAATTCTATTCTAAATTATCTGGTGCCTTATCTTTTAAAAATATTTGAAATCTCAAACTGTCAATTATACAGAATATGAAAATAGAGTATAACTCAAAATTTTGATATCTTGTTCAATTTTAAGAATTCATGAAAGATAACCAAGATTCAAATCTGTAAAAGTTTCATAATGACATAAATGCTAAATTAATATTTTAAAATTGCTATTTTCTCCATAATACAGTTTATGACAGAAAAATACAAAATAATAATAAAATTTAAGCTCAGTTAAAAACTGCTTTATAACATGTTAACAGCATCTAAATAAATAATATTTACATTAAATCAAAAAAGCAGCATACCACACACCAAAGTTGATTTATCACTTCAGTTTCCCAGAATAACCAAGAATGTAAAAAGCAGCTAACTGCAGGAAGATTTGAGGGTCATTTCAAGAACACAGAAAAAAAAACTCCATTTTCAGAGCAAAAGAAACTTGGCTATAAATGAATTCAAATGATATATTATGAGAAGTTATTCTGGAAGATTAATATCAACTTGTTATTTAAGTATTCTTTTCCCATTATCACTAACATTAGCACTGCTAGAAATATAATGAAGATCACATTTCTTAGAAAACATTTTCCCAAAACGCCGCCGGGATTTCTTCACCCGGCCCTTCCCTACCTCTGGGCGAGGGACCCGAGATCCCTTCTGCACGCTCGGCTTCGCGGTGTCGCGGCGGGCGCCGACGTGTCCGAAGCGATTCTGGTACCATCTTGAAATTGGCGGAGGGAAGCAGGACGAGAGAGACGCACTCATCGGCGAGGAAGGCAGGCCCCGTCCGGGGATCTTGGAAACCCTGCGGACCATCATGAAGTTCCAGTATCAGGAGGACCATCCCTTCGAATATCGGAAAAAGGAAGGAGAAAAGATCCGGAAGGAATATCCGGACAGGGTCCCTGTGATCGTGGAGAAGGCTCCGAGAGCCAGGGTGCCTGATCTGGACAAGCGGAAGTACCTAGTGCCCTCTGACCTCCCTGTTGGCCAGTTCGACTTCTTAATCCGGAAGAGGAGCCACCTGAGACCTGAGGACGCCTTATTTTTCTTTGTCAACAACACTACCCCTCCCACTAGTGCTGCGATGGGCCAGCTGTATGAGGACAACCATGAGGAAGACTATTTTCTGCATGTGGCCTACAGTGATGAGAGTCTATGGGAAGTGATTGGTGGAAGCCCAGCAGATGGGAGCACCTGGACTTGGGGGTAGGGGAGGGGTGTGTGTGGGACTTGGGGAAAGAGGGGGAGGCTCCCACCATGGAAGAGACAGAAGGTGAAGACGTTGAAAACATTACACCGCACACACTGTCATCACATTTTCACATGCTCAATCGATATTTTTTGCTGCTTCCTCGGCCCAGGGATAAAGCATGTCAGGACAGAGCTGTTGGATTGGCTTTGATAGAGGAAGGAGAATGACATAATTTCACAGCATTCCTGAGAATGAATTTTTGTATGATTTCATACAGGGATAAGGTGGTGGGCAACTTGGAGCCAGAGATGACTGCAGTCCAACAGCAACTCCCTGCTCTTCCTGTCATTGAAGCATTGTGCCCTGGTCTCCCCTGTCTCCCTCCCATCCCATTCAGTCTCACACACAAATGTCACAGTACCACCCCCAGGGGTGGTAATAGACATGGACACAGAAGTTTAGCTTTCTTATCTTTGGAAAATGGGGATCAGGCACTAAGGCAGGTATGATTTCAAAGATAGTTTTAATAGCATTAAACTGGAATTGATGGAGTGTTGACCTGTTGTCTCTCTCTCTGCCCCTTATTCCACACCTACCTTGAATTTAATGAGCCTCAGGCATTTCCAGTTACAGACTGAAACCACTCTTCTGGCATTTTCCATGTGTCTGGACAGAGATGTCTTAGGTAGGGAAGGGGCAGGTATGAAGTCAGATAGATAATCCACACCTCCCACTCATCCAGAATCTCACTCCTATGCTGCCTCCCTGCAGTCTCACATGCACAGGAATGCTACTTGATGGCCAGTTACTTCCCTCCTCGGTTATCATCTGCTGCAGCTGCTAGGTAGAACAGTTTGGAGGGATACTTTTAGTAATTCATGGGGATTTTACTGATTTATTTTCACTTTTGGGTTTCTATGGGGTGGGAGTGGGGAACAGGAATTACACTCAGACATGACATTTCAATTCATTTCTGCTAATGGAAATGTCCTTGGGAGAAATCTGTGTGTCAGTTCTGTCAGCTGCAGGTTCTTGTATAATGAAGTCAATGCCATCAGGTCAAGGAAATAAAATAATTGCTTACTTTAAAATTTCAAAAAAAAAAAAAAAGAAAATATTTTCCTAAAAGCTTAATCTAATAAAAATTATTGAACCATAGGAATTTTGACTCCCAATAAATTATCATCTATATTAAGTAAAATTTGCTAGGATAACTACATTTGCATCTCATGTAGTAAAATTTCTCTTCAAAAAGAGATCCTAAAATTCAATGAAGAATTTAAGTATTATTCTTAATAACAGTTACAGGGAAATGCAGATTGTTAAGACAAGGCAATTAATAATGCCTGCCTTGTTTATAATATCAACAGATAATGTATTAAATATGATTATTATAAAGATAAACCATTTTTT
>NW_007127862.1:0-752 GCF_000164805.1 Carlito syrichta
TACGGTATACTCAATTGTCCCTTTAGGTTTCTGAAAAAGCATCTTCTTCTTGGCTAGGGTCTTCTTTTGGCCAGTGTCTGGTAAAAAAAAAAGAAATAAATGAGTCAAAACTCCTAATAAGTTCATTTTCCTTTCAGCGAAATGTCAAGGTCTATTGAATAAAGCTCATTAGTCAGATGTCTAATTCTGTGCTATTGCTTACTCCCTGGGATTCTCTGCCTAAAAAACAATCAACTGCCAAAAAATAAAATGAACTGTACTTCCTCCCAATTGCTTGAGGAACTGACCAGTATTAACCATTATAATAATTAGAAGTTAATTCAGAACCTAAGTAACTGTCAACAGAAAGAAAGTTAAAAACAAAATAATGAACCATTTCTTTCAACATATTTAACCTGATTATAGTAAACTATATTTGAAAATACATATTACATATTTTAAAATATATTCAAGATAGCTATTATTATTAATCAAACCAAATTGGAAAAATGTTAACATTCATCCTCACAGGAAAAAATTTCTTTACAAGTCACCATTAAAGAAAGTCTTCTCTATGGAATTATATTAAATCATTAATTCCCTTATTAGCACACCATGGAGTAAAATTAAAGTGTGCTTTCACACATAAATATACTTTTGAATATTTAATTTCAGGTCAAGGGCCAATTATTTTCATTTGCTTATCAAGACATTTCATTATCATCAAGATTAGGGTACTTATTTCTGTTTAAATTCTGAATTAGTATTAATTT
>NW_007127863.1:0-783 GCF_000164805.1 Carlito syrichta
CACACACACACACACACACACACACACACAACATTCACACACTCCACCTTTGTATACTAAATATTTTAAAGACTCTTAAAAACTGAGAGGATAAAAAGATTAAAAACTCAGATGAAAACATGGGCAAAAGACATGATCAGGCAATTCATAAGAGGATGTAAAAATTGTCCTTAAACATAAAAAGATGTTCAGTCCCACTCATAATTAGAGAACTTAAAATTTAAACTACACTGTAATATTCTTTCATACTTAGCAGATTGGCAAAAATTCAAAAGTTTGACCACATATTCTTTCATACTTATCAGACTGGTAAAAATTAAAAAATGTAACCATATACTGTTTGGGTGTAAGAAAAAATAGGTATTCTACATTTCTGGCAGAAATGCAACATGGCACAATTCTTGTGATGAATATTATTTTTGCTTCTCAGACTATTCTAATTTTTTTCATTGAATAGTTTATATTTAAATGAGCTTCTCTAATGAGAAAACAAAACACAAACTATTTTAAGATAAAATAAGCTCTAAGTAGCAATTCACTTTTACTATTTCATAAACAGCAGAAGGAGTTAAAAAAAAAAACTTTCCTCATTTTGCAATTTAAGTTCTCAAGGAATGAAAAGTACAATTAGAGATTACTTTTAACTTATAATATACCCTGCCTTAACTGGTTTTAGGAGTAACTGTTAGTCTGCATTTACTCTCCCTAATAATTTTTCAATCTGTTTCATAATATTCCAAGGATTCATTAAACTTTTAATCATAAAAAGCTCTGCGATAACTT
>NW_007127864.1:0-785 GCF_000164805.1 Carlito syrichta
TGGTGAGCCTTGAGCATGCTACTGCACTAGAGCCTGGGCGACAAAGTGAGACCCCAACTCAAAGAAAAAGTAGTCACAGTAACAGTTGGTACTCTAGGTCCTTTTAGAGGCATTTGACCTTTCCTGGGTTCAAAATAAACTAACTCTTACTGATAGTTTAAGCTGGCAATTTCCAACCTAAGATATATCTAATTTTGCTCACACCATCACTGAATATTGCATTTTCAGCTCTGTTATTGTATTATCTTTCTAGTTCTGAAGAAACTTCAATGACAATCTATACTATTCTTTACAATCCTAATTAACTTAACATTAATACATTTAAAAAATATATTACACATTTTACACATATTTTTACACATATTATCACATATTTTCCCCTATCTTACAGGACTATAATTCTTGAAATTACTAAGATAATACCCAAGTGAATTCAGAATCTCTCATTTCTTTCTTTGGCTCAGATTCCTCACAAGAAAAACTGAATAACAACAGTACCTATCTCAAAGGGTTGCTATTAGGATTAAATAAAAACATTTGCTCAGTGCCTGCCCCATTGCAGCTATTATTCTTATCACAGGTTGAGTATCCCTTATCTAAAATGCTTGGAAACAAAGGTGTTTTGGAATATTTGCATTACTGGTTAGGTATCTCAGATCCAAAAATCCAAATCTGAAATGGTACGATGAGTATTTCCTTTGAGTATCTTGTCGGCTCACAAAAAGTTTCAGATTGTGGAGCAGTTCAGATTTTGGATTTTCAAATTTAGAATGTTCAATCCATAT
>NW_007127865.1:0-4059 GCF_000164805.1 Carlito syrichta
TACCCATTACAGTAATGAATTTCTTGTTCAGGATCATTAATGGACCTCAGCATTCTCACTAGTAAAATGAAAATGCTAATATTAATTACCTCATAGGGTTGTTGCTGAGGGTTGTTAACTAGTGTTTAAAACACATTAAGCACTATATAAATGTTGGTTATAATTATTATTTTTATTCCATGTCTTGGCTTATTTTCCATGATTATTAAAAATGAACCAGTAACAAGAATATCAATCTCAGGCTTCTGATCTCTTCTTCTTCAGTATGGATTCAGCACATGGGATTTTTCTGGTGTACACCTAAAGTGAAATTAATTCTGTCCCATAATTTGTTTTAATGAGCTTATAATTCAAAGCCTCAATTCAATAAAGCACAATTTCTTGTTTTGTTCCTAGAAAATAAACTTCTTGAAGGCTATGTGAACCTTTTAGCTCAGCTCTGTATACCCCTGAAGTCATAATTACTAAATAATTCAATAACTCTTAGCAAACTGAGAGACAGGAAAAGATTCTCAGGTAAAAAGAAACATTTAAAATTCAAAATTGCAAAATGATTAGCAGGGATAATCATTCAATTTAAGAAATATTATTAAACAGTTCTTCCTTGGCATGTAAAATAATTTAGATAGTAAAATTTAGTATGTTCTTATTTTACTTCATTTTTCATAAACTCTATTCATACATACATACATATAACACTAATATACATGCTGTGAAGCAGAATGGTTTTAGGTATCCAGTCCAAAAACTTGCAGCTAAGGACTATGGCTGGTATTAAAAGATGCTTGTGGTCTACATTCCAAGTTGAAAGAACTGCTGGCTACTGAGGTCAGCACTTATATGTTGAAGAAGCCATTTTAGCAGAACTGCTTCCATCACTACTTCCACTATTTCTAACCATCATTATCATCCTCCCATCAAGGGGCAAAGGAGGAGGACTGAAATGGAAAAGTGAAAATCAGCTTCCATTTTGTTCTCATAACCCAACCTCAAAGAAGTGATGCATCACGAAGGGGATGGAGAAATTTGTGAGAGCTAAACCACATCTTTCCTCCACTTCAAACACAACCTGGTATGGGAACAGAGATAGAGAGATTGATTAAGATTCAAACTAAATATGTGATTAAAATGTTAAAATGAAATAACTGAGTTGTAATAACTGAAAGATACTGTTTTAATTGTTAAAAGAAAAAAAAATTTAAATAGGGCTGAGTTGTGTTTAAAGAAGCCTGTCACCAAATGGGATAATGTGGTTGATATGATAGGGCAGTTTATGATTAAAAACTATTTCATGTTTATATTACAGTAAGCCAGAAGTTTAAACTAGTAGAATTTATCTATGTGTATTTATTACATTATAGTTTAGCAAAGTGCATAACTTTAAAAGCTCTACATTCATAGATTATGGTCATGCCCCCAAACAAAAGCTAATCTCTAAAGTACAAAAAAATTTTTAAATCAAATCATTATGTACCTCTTGAGCAGGAGCAAACACATAAGATGTTTCCTTTGTGATTTTTATTAACTAGATCAATGGTGTGATAACGTCCTTACTATGTCTAAATCTCTAGGTTCCCCTATGTGGGTTACAATGTTAGAGCCAGCAAACACTAAAAACTGGTAAGAGCAAAGTGGCCACCTTGGAGAGTAGTAAAGGTAGGAGAAAAACCAACATTCCAGTAAGTGGTTTGTTTACAGAAAGAGTAAAATCAGAAACATTTGACCAAAGTTTTATCTGGACTATCCTTAATCTGTCAATGGTAAAACTATTTTATCAGCACCATTACTGAACATGAATGGTGAAGGGTAAGATCACCTCATCAAACAGTTTACAGGAACGCCACCAATCTAAAAGTGTGGAAGTGTCTATACAAGAAATGCTGCTAAAATACACAGGACTTTTATAAAATTGGAGGAAGTGAGACAGCAGGGAACTAGCAGTTTTCAGTTATAAAAAAACTAAAATAAGGGTAATCTCAAGTAGAAAGGCAGAAGAAACTGAGAGATACTCATTCTGAAGGACACAAGTGCAAAGAATAACCCTAGAGCCAAAACTCATCTGATAAGCAGCTTCAAAGGACAGAATTTTCATTTTAAACAAAGACTGGCTAGAAATTAATTTTTTTAAATGTATTTTTTACTTGTACATATATATGCTGCCTCTCAAAAGTCTGCTGGTTTTCACTAGTTCCACTCCTAAGAAAAATTCTCTAGAATTGAGAAACTTTGAAATCATCCAACTCAACTTCACTTACAAATAAGAAAATATAGGCCTAAAGAAATAAAGCAATTTGTCCAAATTATTTCAGAAAGTTCAGGGTAGGATGTACCTACCACCTCACTGTAGTCACACTTCGACATCACAAAGCCTCTTTAATCTGTCAGAGACTAGCAGGCACCATGACATGCAATGAATTCCTAAGGCAGCTTCACAAGAATTTGTGTAGCTTTTGAAGCTACTATTGAAGAAGGGTGTCAGATACAGCTGCCTCAATAAATGTTTTGGGTTTTTGTTTTTTTTTTTTTTTAGAAACAGGGTTTCACTATGTTGCTCAGGCTAGAATTGAATTCCTAGGCTCAACAGATCCTCCCACCTCAGCCTCCTAAGTAGCCAGGATTACAGGTGTGCACCAGCAAATGTATATGTTTGGGCATAATTATTAACATATTAATCATATATTACCTCCTAGTTCGGTTACCCCGTGTATTCATAAATTCTCTCATCTATCTAGAGGCTAGTCTCATATCAACTGTTTTCAATTAAGCCACCGAAAATCCATTCAAAATGATCCTTGATTCAAATACTTTAAAGGTCCATTCCACACCTTTAAGAGGAATCTACATCTGGCTGATGTCCTTTAGAGCAAAACCAAAATGTACCCCTCTCCCCTTTTCATTTCCTAATTCCATAGACAAAAATTCTAAAGATAAAATAAATGTTAAGTGAGGAAGGATTCCTTTTTAAAGGCCATGCTAAATGAGATTTTAATACTAAAGTTTGTTCAAGATTTAAATTACATACATATATAGATCCATTGAAGTTCTCAAGGTTTTACTGCTTTAAAATGACTGGCAGAACATATATTCATATACTTTGTGCTTATTCCTATTTTCTAAGCTCTCCAATACTCATATATTTTATCTCATAACTCCTTAACACATATCCAAACTGACAAAAATACCCATCAAATGAGCAGTGGATGATGACAATGTGTTCGTGTGTGTGTGTGTGAATATAACCATTCAGTTATTTAAAAAGAAGGAAATAATGTCTTTTGTAGCAACTTGGATGAAACTGGAGACCATCATCCTAAGCAACAGAGGAATGGAAAACAAAATACTGCAAATTCCCACATAAGTGAGAGCTAAGGTAAGGGTCTGGAAAGACATCTAGAATGGTATAACGGACATTGGAGACGGGGGGGGGGGTTAGTAAGCGGGGGAGGAATGAAATCACCTATTAGGTACAGCATGTACAGGTGGGAGTGACGGATACAATTAAAGTCTAGCCTTCTTCGCCACTGTACAATGCATACATATAACCAAAACCCGTTTGTATGCCTGAAAGCTACTGAAATAAAAAAAAAAAACTAACAAAAATAGAATAAAATATAAATAAGAGGCTGCCACCGATTAACTCAAAGGAAGCCAAAAGCACTGGAAAAGTTCCCATATGCACGAAGTTAATACCTGTTCGTCAGCGTTTAAAAAAATTATGTAACCATGAATATCTCGCCATTACAATTGATTGGGACGAAGCCACTGTTATGAAAGAAATCGAACACAACGCACAGTACAAACAGGAACAGAAAAGTTTCCAGGTCCTGCCACCTTTCCATGCACGAGACGCAAATATCAGCCGGGTTCCAGTGCGCTACGCTTTCTCCCCCAAAGAAGTCTCTGGCTTTTTGATTGTCAGCTAGGAAGTGGATCCCAACAGCTGGCAAGTATCAAGTCAAAAGACTGACAACCCAAGCCCAAACCCAGGCGGGCAGGATGTCGCCCGTGTCTCTGGGACTAAAACCAGGGACGTCAACTGGTTCGACATTCACCTCCCAG
>NW_007127865.1:4176-9413 GCF_000164805.1 Carlito syrichta
AAGAGAGGGGGCCACACCCTTGAAACTCTAGGCGGAGTAAAGGAAATCGAGCCCAGGTGAGGAAAGCAGGAAGAGCCACCGCGCAGCCGAGGCTTCCGTCCCCGGGGCCAAACGCGTCCCTCAGTCCCCACCAGCCCGCCGCGTCCCCAGTCCGCCCAGCAAACCTGCCCACGCCGGCCGCGCCCCCCACCCCCACGCCCGACTGCCGCCTCCCCCCGGCCCTGGCCTGGGGCGGCCGCGCGGGAGGCGAAGAAGGGTGGGCTCACCGGGTTCCTCCGGGCTGGACGGCGCCGGGGCCGGTGGGATGGCGCCCCGCGCCCGGGATCCCCCTGGGCGGGCTCCCTCAGGTAATCCTGGAAGTGGACCTGCCGGGCTTCGCCACCGCCCCCGAGCCCCCACAGGCGACTGGCCGTGCCCGGCAGACGGCGGCCGCTCTAGCCCGCGAACGTGGTCAGACAGTCCATGCTGCCGCGGGGCACGGGCCCAGGAAGTCGACGGCTGCGGCCACGGCGGCCATCAGGCCTCTGGGGGAACAGCCGGTCCGACCCGGTGGGGTGGGGGGGGGAGGAGGTTGGTTCTGCCCGCCTCAAGGGAAGCGGGTGGGGGCGGTGGGGGGGGCGTCCTTCTCGGCCTCCGGGACCGACCATAAGGAAATTATGTGTCCAGGGGGGGCAGAAGACAAAAAAGTTTTTGGAAAGTTTGTCTTGATGTTTTCAAAACGCCGAATCAGGCAGAATGTAGTTGGAAAACTAGTTATATTCTTCCTGAAACCGACATAGGGTGGGAAAGCTGGGGAATTTTAAGCAAAGTTTGTCTGGTCCGACGATTTAGCCCCCCGTCCTTCCGGCTCCAGTGGAGCAAGACGGCCCCCTCCCTTCTCGCCCCGCCCCGTTTGGATCCGACAGTACTTTTGGGCCTGCGGAAGAGAGGGTGGGCACACAGCTTCTCGCCGGAGGTCGGAGTTGGGGTTGAAAGTGGCACAGGGGAGACTGCTGAAGTTGCTTCGAGTTCGGGAGCCTAGGAGGGTTTTTCAAATAACTGTCACAAAGTGTGTGGGGGGGGGGCGGTCTGTGTTGGGAAGGGGAAGAGGGAGGGGCGTATCACATAAAACCTTTGCAGCTTGTAATTACTTTTTTTTTTTTTGGAGGAAGGGGGATACTTTTAATGTAAGGATGCAATCATAATTAAAATAAAACATTATTAGTCACATTTTAAGTTCATTGTGACATTGTGAACTGATGTTAGTGTTTGCCGTAATGTGAATGCAAGCACTGTTTAAGTGCAGATCTGTCTTTTAGGGACAGAGAAGTTAGGCAGAGAAAGGAGCATTTTTTACAGACATTTACTACCCGATTTTGTTTCCTGTGAGATCTGGTTATTCTCTTCCTTTCACACTTTCCCCACGCGTTAAACAAGTAAAGCGTCTTTCTTGGAATCACCAATAATATTAATGTATTTGAAGAAATGGTTTGAATTAGTATAAGTTGAAGAGCTAACCATTTCTAATTATGGACCCCAGAAAATCAGGAGTTAAGTTCCAGCCAAACTAACTCGTTTGTCACTCCCCACCCACACGTATACACACAACTTCACTTTTTTTCATTGGTTGATCTTTTTCCACATCCTCACCATTTCCAATTACAACTATTATTAGGTTAGATAAACGTCACCATCCTAACAGCATTACTTTTATGCCTGGTTAAAAATACAGAATGCTTAGGCTGCAACCCTGCCTCCCCACACCACCACCACCCCAGAGTATTTAATTCACAGTGTTTATGTGAAACAGGCCCAGAAATCACATCCAACAATCATCCATGTTTTCAGGACTGTTGCTTGGGAAAGGACTGCTTTAAACTTCCTTCTTTGCTTCCTGAGGGCCGATTTGGTAGGTGCTGCAATGGACAAAATGCTTGTGTACCCCCTAAATTCACATGTTGAAATCCTAACTCCAGTGTGATGGCGTTAGGAGGAGGAGCCTTGGATAGAATCCTCATGAATTTTATTAGTGCCATTTTGAAAGGGAACTCAAAGAGTTCCCTTGCTTTCTGCCATATGAAAATACCTAGAAAAGACATCAGTTTGCAACCCAGAAGAAGGCAGGGTCCTCACCAGAAACCAACCATACTGGCACCCTGATCTCAGATTTCTATCCAGAACTGTGAGAAATAAATTTCTGTTGTTTATAAGCCCCTTGTTCTATGGTACTTTATTATGGCATCCGGAACTAACTAAAACAGATGGTAAATGGCTCCTGGTTATTTCTGAGAATTGCATTTGATAAGGAGGCATTACCATACTTAGCACCATTTCTAAATTCTACCAAAGGCTCAATAAGTTTTGAAAATCAAATTTCAGGCAGTTTCTCTTACCCATGCTAGCTCTGGCATGTCTCTCTTTCCTTCCTCTCTTCTTTCGCTAATAAATTTTGTTTTAAAACTTAAAAAAAAATCAAATTTCAGTGACTTAAGTTTAATCCTGATTAAGTTGAAATACTTTTTCAAAGATATGTTTTACATTTTGACATTGAGTTTGTGATAAACATATCCACACAGTGTTTGAGTTTTTAAAAAATTTTATTTTATTTTAAAGATGTGGGGTACAATTCAGGGTCAGGTCTGCAAGTGGTGATAATACAGGTAAAGTTTGGGCCTACCTTTGGTCCCCCCTTTGCCTGATTTGAAATCAGGTACCCTTATTGGTGTTATGTATCCATCCTCTGGCAGTTTCTGGCTACTGCCAATCACTTTCTTATAGTATTATGGTAAATGTTTGGGGTCCGTTTATGAGTGAGAACATGTGGCACTCAGTTCTTTGTTTCTATGATAAATCATTGACTATTATAGACTCTAATCCCTCCAAGTTGCTCTGAAGTCCATATTTTGTTCTTCTTTATAGCTGCATAATATTCCATTGTGTATATGTAGCACTTTTTTTTAATCCAGTCTAGTTTTGATGGGCAACACAGTTGGTTCCATGTTTTTGTTATTGTAAATAATGCTGCAATAAATGTGTGTCCAGGTATCTTTTTTGTAGAGAGATTTAGAGAGATTTAAAATACCTCTGGGTATTTTCCAAGAAGGGGGATTGCCAGATCATATTGGAAGATCAATTTCTAGTTCTTTTAGGAATCACCACATTATTTCCCATAGAAGTTAAACTAGTTTGCATTCCCACCAACAGTGTAGAAGTGTTCCCTTTTCACCATATCATCTCTGACAGCTATTCTTTTTGTTTTATTAATGATAACCATCCTTACTGGAGCTAGGTGGTATCTCAAGGTGGATTTGATTGCATTTCTCTGATGATAAGTGAGGCTGAGCATTTTTTCATATGTCTGTTGGCTGCTCATATGTCTTCTTTTGAGAAGTGTCTATTCATATTTTTTGCCCACTTTTTAATGGAGCTGTTTGCTTTTGTTTTGTTTTGTTTTATTTTATTTTATTTTATTTTCCTTTCAGCACATTTGAGGTCCTTGTAAATCCTGGATGTTAGGCCTTTGTCAAATATGCAGTTGGCAAATATTTGTTTCCCATTCTTTGGGCTGTCTCCTGCTCTCTTGATGGTTTCTTTTGATTTTCAGAAAATGTTTGAGTTTTTTGTACCTGATTAGAGCTGCACATTTATATCTGACCTTAGAAGGAGTCTGTATTCTGCCAGTTCAAATATAAATTTGCAGGTACAAAGTACGTAGTTTTTTCTGCTTCTGTTTCATGGAAGACTAGAACTACTGGAGAAAAAAATGTATTGCCTTGATGACTGAGTGCCTTACAATTTTTTAATTTAAACTCAGCTGAGCCTAATGTCTTTAAAATCCTTTTACCATATTGTCTGCTTTCTCTTTTATGCTCTACATTTGTTGTCTGAACTGTCATAATTCTCCTGAAGTTACCAAATTCATCACTTGAACATGTTACTTTGCCTTCTATATGACCCAGAAAATCATAGGCCTTCACTATGAACACTCATTTTTCTTTCCCTTTTCTCTTTAATCTACATCAAGCTCCTCTCCCTATCTTGCCTTAGAAGGAGGTCCTTATTCCTGTCCATGCCTTTCCTCCAAATTTACTTTTGATAGTCTGGTTTATGTTGTCTATAATTTGACAACCTTATATACTCTGTTGTATGCTTCATCTCCCTCCACTATAGTGGCTTTCCTCTTTCTCCTTATCCTACCTACATATCCAGATCAGCCACATAAGTCCCTCTCAGCTTTTTTAAAAAAAAAAAAAAGTTTCCTATATAGCACGACTGCTTCTAAAACTACCCTTCACCTTATTAAAAAAACAAAAACAAAAACAAAAACCCTTTATTGATATATAATTTACGGACCATAAAATTCACCTGTTAAAATTATACAATTTACCGGACTATAATCACACCGTTGTAAAACCATCACCAAAATCTAATCTTTGAACATTTGCATCACATCAAAAAGAAACCTCTTACCCATTTGTAACCACTTCCCAGTCTCACTTGAAGCCCTAAGTAACCACTAATCTACCTGCTGTCTCTATGGATTTACCTTTTATAGACATTCTATATAAATGGAATCATATGAAATTTATTTTGGAGATCTGGCTTGTTTTACTTAATGTTTCTGAGACTAATTCATGTTGTAGCATGAATCAGTACTTCATTCCTTTTTACTGCCAAATGATATTCCATTGTATACATGTATCACATTTTATTTATCTGTTCATTAGTTGATGGACATTTGGATTATTTCTACTTTGTGGCTATTATGAATAATGTTAAGAACATGTATATGGCTAGATTTCTTTGTTTTCGTTTCCCCTGTGTACATAGATAGGAGTAGAATTGCCAGGTCTTGATAGTGTCTTTCAGTGTGCAAAAAAGTTTCATTTTGGTGAAGGCCAATTTATTAATTTTTATTTTCATCACTTCTGTTCTTTGCATCATATCTAAGAAATCATTGCCTAGCCCCAAATCATAATGATTAACTAATTTTTTTCTATAGGTTTTATTTTATTTTTTAGCTCTTATGTTAGGTCTTTAAACTCATTAGTTTTAATTTTCATGCTTGGTGTGAGGAAGGGGTCCACATTCCTTTATGTCTTGCTATCCAGTTGTTCCATTTGCTAAAAAGATGATTTGTTCCCCCATTCAATTGTCTTGGAATCCTTATTTTAAAAAAATCAGTTGACAATAAATATAAAGTTTTAGTTCTGGAGTCTCAATTCTATTCATAAACTCATGCTGATACCATGCTATCT
>NW_007127866.1:0-729 GCF_000164805.1 Carlito syrichta
TAGCTGCATAATATTCCATTGTGTATATGTAGCACTTTTTTTTAATCCAGTCTAGTTTTGATGGGCAACACAGTTGGTTCCATGTTTTTGTTATTGTAAATAATGCTGCAATAAATGTGTGTCCAGGTATCTTTTTTGTAGAGAGATTTGTAGAGAGATTTAAAATACCTCTGGGTATTTTCCAAGAAGGGGGATTGCCAGATCATATTGGATGATCAATTTCTTGATCTTTTAGGAATCACCACATTATTTCCCATAGAAGTTAAACTAGTTTGCATTCCCACCAACAGTGTAGAAGTGTTCTCTTTCCACCATATCCTCTCTGGCAGCTATTCTTTTTGTTTTATTAATGATAGCCATCCTTACTGGAGCTAGGTGGTATCTCAAGGTGGATTTTATTGCATTTCTCTGATAAGTGAGGGTGAGCATTTTTTCATATGTCTGTTGGCTACTCATATGTCTTCTTTTGAGAAGTGTCTATTCATGTTTTTTGCCCACTTTTTAATGGAGCTGTTTGCTTTTGTTTTGTTTTGTTTTGTTTTATTTTATTTTCCTTTCAGCACATTTGAGGTCCTTGTAAATACTGGATGTTAGGCCTTTGTCAAATATGCAGTTGGCAAATAATTGTTTCCCATTCTTCAGGCTGTCTCCTGCTCTCTTGATGGTTTCTTTTGCTTTTCAGAAAATGTTTGAGTTTTTTGTACCTGATTAGAGCTGCACATTTATATC
>NW_007127867.1:0-836 GCF_000164805.1 Carlito syrichta
ACGATGGTTGGGAATTCTAAATGCTCAAGCGTTACCAAGAGGCACTTTTAAGTGATCTGAAGGAAGGAGGAAAAAAGGCTATGAACACGAGTAAAACCTTAGAGGTGCTCCAGGGACCTGAAGAAAGTCCAGGTCAATTCTATGAGGCTATGCAAAGCGTTTTACTTTTACACCCCCTTCAACTCAGAAGGAGCTGGAAATCAGCAAGTGGTCAATGCAGTTTTTGTCAGTCAGGCTCAGGGGACATCCAACACAAACTGCAGAAGTTAGAGGGCTTTGCTAGATGAATGCTGGCCAATTATTAGAGGTTGCAACAAAGGTATTTGTCAATTGAGACCTAGAGGTCTGATGAGAAGCAGAAGAAAAACTGAAGAAAAAGGTAGATCTGCTTGCCATCGTTCTGGTGGAATGGTCAGGAAACTCCCAGAAAGCAGCCCCGCTTGGGCCAGGGCCAAGCCCTGGGCCAGAGAAGGAGCTGACAAGAACCACCTTGTCCAGAGATGAGATTGGGCAGAATCAACGTGTGCGCTGTTTCCAAGAAGGTAATTGGTTATTGTCTGACTCCCAGGGAAAGAAGGAGATGCCAAGTGGTCTAAGGACGGTACCAGCCTGCACTCCAACCATGTGAGGCCCCTTAAAATGATTTTGTTGGCCTAGTTGCAGTAGGAAACTATGGGGAAGACTAGGACAGACGAGGCTCCATTTTGTTAGTCCCCCAGGAGCCTATGGTCTGAATGAATGTGGGGGGGCCAGCCCCTTGACTTCATGGTAGATACCAGGGCAGAGCATTCTGTGTAACTCAGCTTGTGACCCCCCTCTTGCAGAGACAGGCCACT
>NW_007127868.1:0-3865 GCF_000164805.1 Carlito syrichta
GTTTGGGGCTCTGCCTTTGGATATAAATCCACTAGGCCAGTGCTAGCACAAATAAACAATGCTTCCTGGCAAAAAAAAAAAAAAAAAAAAAAAGGCCCCCATGTCCGGTGTCTCCGTAAAGGATCCTACCACACACTAGCTTCTAGTTTCCCTCCCTCTTTAAGCCATTCTCAATTGCAACCAGAGTAATCTTAAATCCACAGATCAAATTATCATCATTCCTCTGCTTTATCCCTTATACACAGCAGTACCTACCTATTGATAATGAGAATCAGCTGTGAAACTTTTTTTAAAAATGCAAAATCTCCAACTGTACCCAGAGATCATGATTCGAGAGTTGTAGGGTGGGAATTTGGGAACCTGCATTTTCACTATAAGCCATGTTAGATCTGCTGCTTTATACGTCTTCCAAGTGCTTTGCATATTTAGTTCATGTGAGTCACACACTTGTATCTGAAATAGGACCATGAGAAGAGTTCTGGCAATCACTAAACAGAAGTGATGTGCACGTTTTACACACATGTGTAAAGAATAGCCTCTGTCTAAAACAGTCAGTGTTTTACACTCCTGATGCCTTTGCCCCTGCCTCAGCAACCAAAGATACAGTATACCCTAGATGGTACAGCTACAAGATGATGAAGCCTCCACCAGCCTGGATTCCTGAGTAACTATGTGGATCAGAGTCCTTACCTGGAATTTCCTTACCTGGAATTCCCTTGCTTGGTATTCGACTGATGAGGGAAAAATATATATCAAGAAATAAACAATTTTTTCAACAAGTCATTGAGGTTTGGGGTTTCATTTGGCACCATAGCATAAGTTTAGTCTACCTTGAGTAATACAGTGTTTTGCAAATGCTTCATTTATGCTTTTAATCATTTTTTAATATGCTGAAGTCTGCCTGATTTGTGTTATCAAGCAATGCATTTGTTAAGTGTTGCCTGCCAGTTCTATATTTTGAAGAGTGTTCTGGGCTTGCAAAAATATTAACTTTTTTGATCTTTTATATGTGTGATTAAAGATTTTCTTGATATAACACAACCAAAAGCAAACCAACAAACAACTGAAACAAAATGGGGATAAGGCTGAGTCACTATGGCTACAAAGAATTTGTTGATCATTTATAACTCTGAGTTTAAAAATGTAGTATCATATCAGCCTTATTTTCTCAATAAATATTTTTATAATCAGAAAATATTGATTTTAACTTGTAAAACACATGTAGGCTTATAAAATGCCTCTTTTGTGTTTTATGTAGTGGTTTCAGGTAATACTACATTTGAAAAAGGTTGAAAAGTAGTGCTTTTAGAGCTACAAAGAATAAGTCTCAACTTTCTTTCACATATTAATAACAACCTCAACTATTTCACCTGAGAGGGGTCTTAGTGTTTATCTAGTTGAGCCTTTCATTTTTATACATTAGGTAGTGAAGTCCCAGAGAAGCCAAGTGAGTCTCTCAAGGTCACACACTGGAATAAAATCAGAGATAGAAGAATTCAGGGTTTTCCCAGGGGTAGTGCTGTTTCCCTCCATCTTTTATTCAAGCAATTAACTGTTACTTTCTCAATTCACTCAAACATTTTGTCAAAGTGGCATGATGAGTTTTCATAAAGTTTTTCAGCTGTGAAAGCTAGGTCAAACTATTTACTTATTTATTGATTGATATTGCTTTCTTATCTGTACAATAAGAGCAAATAGTATCTATCTTGGAGCTCTTCTATGATTAGAAAGAACATACCATATATAACATTGTTAGGCTCACTGTCCTTTGGCCTTAATTAAATACATTTATTAGATTTCTTGCCTTCAGATTTCAGCCCATTCTTTTAGACCAGGGAACAGCAAACTATGGCTCATGGATCAAATCTGGCCTGCCACCTGTTTTTCTAAGTTTGGTTTTACTTTAACCCAGCGTTGCCTATACATTCATGTACATGCCTACTTATTTTAGGCTACAACAGCAGAGATGACCAGTTGTGACAGAGACCCCATAGCCTGAAAAGCCTAAAATACTCCCTACTCATTTTCAGAAAAAATTCTGCTGACTTGTGTTCTAGACTGCTGAGATCATTCTGAAACTACTCTTGATCCTTTCATACATAGTGTCATTCAATATCCCACTTTACAGAGTCAGCTCCAAATTTGTCTTTATTCAGATTGTTAATTAAAATATCAAATGATATAATTCAATGGGCAAGGAGAGTCATAAGGCACAGTACAAGAGACTACCTTCAAGGCGACAATGATTACCACTCATTGGACACATTAGTCTAAGGAAGAATTCACTGTGATACCATCACCCAACTCCTTTTATCAACAGTACCACATATTTATTGAATGTTGTAATATGCAGAAGATGAAGTACAGCTTCCAAATGGAAATCACTATTTGTCCTCACCAAGTGGTTTCTAGCCCCTTCAACTCCATTTTAACCTTATTTTTTGAAATTAGAATTATACATCTCTAAGTATAGTTTTGTGACAGATGTCTCATAATCTAGGTGCAGAATGGCTGTCACCAAACCTGATTCTTTTCCTTCCTAGGTACATAACAACACTACACTTCTCAGACTTGTTTTTGGTCAAGTGACTGTTTTCTAGTCAATAGAAAGAATGCAAGTGATGTGCTCTTTTCAGACCTGGGTCACGAGAGTTCCCATTGGTAATCCCCGTGCTCTTTTCTTTCCAAAGCCTTGTAGCAGATTAGCATGGTGGCCTGGTTAGTCATTTATTAGAGATGGCAGAGTCTTTAGATTGAAGGTACCTGGCTCCCTGAATTCACCCTCAGAAGACAGCCATCAACACTCGGGAATTCTAATTTCAGACTTGAACAAGAAATAAATTTCTATTGCATGTAAGCCATGTTTATATATTTTTAAGTTTGTGGAGGGAGTGTAATTGTCACAAATACATTATGATTCCCTTAAGATTACTACCAAATGTTCTATGACCTTTGGTATGAATATATCTGTGTTTTTTTTTTCTGGACTAAGGTTTTAATTCATATAAAGCAGAGATGAGTATTCTTCACTAGAACCTCATGAACCTCAGCCTATACATTTCTATTTTACAATATTTGTGTTGTACTTTCTCATAGCTCTTTCTTCTTGAGAAAAATAAAGCAAAATGTGGCTGGGTGTGATTGTACATGCCTATAATCCCAGCTACTCAGAAGGCTGAGGCAGGAGAATCTCTTGTGCCCAGGATTTCAAGTGAGTCTAAGTTGGGCAGCATAGTGAGACCCCGTCTCTAAAAATAAAAAATGAAAAAGCAAAGTAGGCATTGAATTTTTTCTGTCTTTTTCTTTCAGTACTCTGTTAAAAACACACTCATCCTCAAAAAGAGAGTCTTCCCCATCCCTCTTGTTCTCCTTTACTGTAGGGCTTCCTTTTTCACAGAATAATCCTAGTTAGCTTGTTTCTTTAGTGTTTCTAAAAATCTCCCTCTGTGTTTTGACCTTTCCGATGCTCTTTTTAGTTTTTTAAGCCACTCTTTCTTGTCCTTGGAAATGTACTGTTCTTCTGTTTCTTTTAAGAGGTAAGCTCAGAAAATATCTTGCCAAAATACAGTGGCTTCTCCCCATTTTGATGTCTTATTAAGATTATTCATGACTTTGTTCATCATAGTTGGATTTTGGGGGTATGCTACCATCTCTCACATTGAGAAACTCTGATCTAGTAGATATTGGAAAAGATTAAGCACTCCCATAACCACCTTATGCTGCTGGCAACTTTTATAGTCTGTTTTATGAAAGCCTTATTTTATCCTGTATCTAGATATAACATCTCATATTCTTTTACACTTGTACTTTGGGTATGTTGTGCATGGGAATCTCATGCTTCTATTGATCCAGATACCTCTCCATC
>NW_007127869.1:0-4768 GCF_000164805.1 Carlito syrichta
ACAACAAGCAGGCAGAGATGCAAATAAAAAGCACAATCCCATTCACAATAGCCACACACACACAAAAAAAAAAAGAGAGAAAGAAATACCTCGGCATCTTCCTAACCAAAGAAGTGAAAGATCTTTACAATGAGAATTACAAAACACAGCTCAAAGAAATCCAAGAAGACACAAACAAATGGAAAAATATACCATGCTTATGGCTAGGAAGAATCAACATTGTTAAGATGTCCATCCTACCAAAGGCAATTTACAGATTCAACGCAATACCCATTAAGTTACCAACATCGTTCTTCTCAGATCTGGAAATGACAATACAGAAATTCACATGGAAACATAAACAGCCACAAATAGCCAAAACAATCCTTAGCAAGGTTTGACTTCTTAAGACCTCAATTATAGGGAAAAACTGCCTTGCCTGATGGGGGAAAAAACTTAACACTTCTGTTGGAAGCCTGACATGCCCGGGCCAAAAATTCTGTAACACAAAGGCCCAGAAAACCCAATGGTGGAGGTCCCCAAGCCACTCTGAATCAGACCCTCACCCTTTGTTTAGCTCTGAGAGGCCTGGGACAATGTGGAAGCAGACATCGAAGGGCGGGCCCTGAGTGGATTGTACTGGACATGTGGGAAGATAGCCTATACTGTACTTTCCCCAGAGTGGTCAGAATCTTGTGTGTTAGGGTCTATCCATCCATCCTTCTTCCTGCTCCTGCTTGCCAGAGGGGAACATTTAGGAGTTCAAGTATATGAGGACTGGAAAATCCAAAGTAATTGGCATATCTTTCAGATTGGCAACTGGAAAGATGATGAGTGACTCCTGACTGTATTATCCAATAATATGGCCCAGCAACCTGGGCAGAGGATGAGTCCTGGGGCTATCAGACCCCCATTTACACGCTAAACTGCATAATTCAATTATAGGTGGTTGTTGAAATTATAACTAATGAAATTGCAAAAGCCCTTAGACATACTAGCCAAACTGCAAACCAAGATGCACATTATCTATCAGAACCACTTACCTTTAGATTACTTGCTTGCTTCTGAAGAAGTTTGTGGAAAGTTTAACTTAAGCAACTGCTGCTTACAAATAGATGATGAGAATTACAAGAAATCACTGACCGAATGAGGAAAATTGCCCAAGTCCAAGTCCAGACCTGGAAAGGCTGGAACCCCAGGAAATTGCGTGATGGTTCTCAACTTTTGGGGGCTAAAAAACCCTCGCAGGTGTTGTGCTCTTGGGAGTTTGTCTAATTCTGCCCTGTCTGGCTTCCCTGGTTATAAGATCTGCCTCCAGCCTTGATGAGACCATGGTCAAAAGGAAAACAGCAGTACATATAATGATGTTATATAAATGAAGTACCAAACCCTAAACCAAGATGATGCTTTTTAACCCTAGAAGGGCCCAAGCATCAAAGGGAGGAATGTGGTAAGAGTTTTCCCAGAACAAAGAGAAAGTAACGTGACATAATTAATGTCTTAGTGTGCATACATAACCCTGTTACAACCTTGTGCCATAAAATATCCAACTGAAATGTATGTTGCCACATAACGGAGACAAAGTTAAAGCGATTACAATGTAAAAAGAAGTTAGTGAAAAGTATATGAGGCAATGCCCCACTGTGTTTGGGGCTCTACCTTTGGATATAAATCCACTAGGCCAGTGCTAGCACAAATAAACATTGCTTCCTGGCAAAAAAAAAAAAAAAGCCTCCATGTCCGGTGTCTCCATAAAGGATCCTACCACACACTAGCTTCTAGTTTCCCTCCCTCTTTAAGCCATTCTCAATTGCAACCAGAGTAATCTTAAATCCACAGATCAAATTATCATCATTCCTCTGCTTTATCCCTTGTTCACAGCAGTACCTACCTATTGATAATGAGAATCAGCTGTGAAACTTTTTTAAAAAATGCAAAATCTCCAACTATACCCAGAGATCATGATTCGAGAGTTGTAGGGTGGGAATTTGGGAACCTGCATTTTCACTATAAGCCATGTTAGATCTGCTGCTTTATACGTCTTCCAAGTGCTTTGCATATTTAGTTCATGTGAGTCACACACTTGCATCTGAAATAGGACCATGAGAAGAGTTCTGGCAATCACTAAACAGAAGTGATGTGCATGTTTTACACACATGTGTAAAGAATAGCCTCTGTCTAAAACAGTCAGTGTTTTACACTCCTGATGCCTTTGCCCCTGCCTCAGCAACCAAGGATACAGTATACCCTAGATGGTACAGCTACAAGATGATGAAGCCTCCACCAGCCTGGATTCCTGAGTAACTATGTGGATCAGAGTCCTTACCTGGAATTTCCTTACCTGGAATTCCCTTGCTTGGTATTCGACTGATGAGGGAAAAAATATATATCAAGAAATAAACAAATTTTCAACAAGTCATTGAGGTTTGGGGTTTCATTTGGCACCATAGCATAAGTTTAGTCTACCTTGAGTAATACAGTGTTTTGCAAATGCTTCATTTATGCTTTTAATCATTTTTTAATATGCTGAAGTCTGCCTGATTTGTGTTATCAAGCAATGCATTTGTTAAGTGTTGCCTGCCAGTTCTATATTTTGAAGAGTGTTCTGGGCTTGCAAAAATATTAACTTTTTTGATCTTTTATATGTGTGATTAAAGATTTTCTTGATATAACACAACCAAAAGCAAACCAACAAACAACTGAAACAAAATGGGGATAAGGCTGAGTCACTATGGCTACAAAGAATTTGTTGATCATTTATAACTCTGAGTTTAAAAATGTAGTATCATATCAGCCTTATTTTCTCAATAAATATTTTTATAATCAGAAAATATTGATTTTAACTTGTAAAACACATGTAGGCTTATAAAATGCCTCTTTTGTGTTTTATGTAGTGGTTTCAGGTAATACTACATTTGAAAAAGGTTGAAAAGTAGTGCTTTTAGAGCTACAAAGAATAAGTCTCAACTTTCTTTCACATATTAATAACAACCTCAACTATTTCACCTGAGAGGGGTCTTAGTGTTTATCTAGTTGAGCCTTTCATTTTTATACATTAGGTAGTGAAGTCCCAGAGAAGCCAAGTGAGTCTCTCAAGGTCACACACTGGAATAAAATCAGAGATAGAAGAATTCAGGGTTTTCCCAGGGGTAGTGCTGTTTCCCTCCATCTTTTATTCAAGCAATTAACTGTTACTTTCTCAATTCACTCAAACATTTTGTCAAAGTGGCATGATGAGTTTTCATAAAGTTTTTCAGCTGTGAAAGCTAGGTCAAACTATTTACTTATTTATTGATTGATATTGCTTTCTTATCTGTACAATAAGAGCAAATAGTATCTATCTTGGAGCTCTTCTATGATTAGAAAGAACATACCATATATAACATTGTTAGGCTCACTGTCCTTTGGCCTTAATTAAATACATTTATTAGATTTCTTGCCTTCAGATTTCAGCCCATTCTTTTAGACCAGGGAACAGCAAACTATGGCTCATGGATCAAATCTGGCCTGCCACCTGTTTTTCTAAGTTTGGTTTTACTTTAACCCAGCGTTGCCTATACATTCATGTACATGCCTACTTATTTTAGGCTACAACAGCAGAGATGACCAGTTGTGACAGAGACCCCATAGCCTGAAAAGCCTAAAATACTCCCTACTCATTTTCAGAAAAAATTCTGCTGACTTGTGTTCTAGACTGCTGAGATCATTCTGAAACTACTCTTGATCCTTTCATACATAGTGTCATTCAATATCCCACTTTACAGAGTCAGCTCCAAATTTGTCTTTATTCAGATTGTTAATTAAAATATCAAATGATATAATTCAATGGGCAAGGAGAGTCATAAGGCACAGTACAAGAGACTACCTTCAAGGCGACAATGATTACCACTCATTGGACACATTAGTCTAAGGAAGAATTCACTGTGATACCATCACCCAACTCCTTTTATCAACAGTACCACATATTTATTGAATGTTGTAATATGCAGAAGATGAAGTACAGCTTCCAAATGGAAATCACTATTTGTCCTCACCAAGTGGTTTCTACCCCCTTCAACTCCATTTTAACCTTATTTTTTGAAATTAGAATTATACATCTCTAAGTATAGTTTTGTGACAGATGTCTCATAATCTAGGTGCAGAATGGCTGTCACCAAACCTGATTCTTTTCCTTCCTAGGTACATAGCAACACTACACTTCTCAGACTTGTTTTTGGTCAAGTGACTGTTTTCTAGTCAATGGAAAGAATGCAAGTGATGTGCTCTTTTCAGACCTGGGTCACGAGAGTTCCCATTGGTAATCCCCGTGCTCTTTTCTTTCCAAAGCCTTGTAGCAGATTAGCATGGTGGCCTGGTTAGTCATTTATTAGAGATGGCAGAGTCTTTAGATTGAAGGTACCTGGCTCCCTGAATTCACCCTCAGAAGACAGCCATCAACACTCGGGAATTCTAATTTCAGACTTGAACAAGAAATAAATTTCTATTGCATGTAAGCCATGTTTATATATTTTTAAGTTTGTGGAGGGAGTGTAATTGTCACAAATACACTATGATTCCCTTAAGATTACTACCAAATGTTCTATGACCTTTGGTATGAATATATCTGTGTTTTTTTTCTGGACTAAGGTTTTAATTCATATAAAGCAGAGATGAGTATTCTTCACTAGAACCTCATGAACCTCAGCCTATACATTTCTATTTTGCAATATTTGTGTTGTACTTTCTCATAGCTCTTTCTTCTTGAGAAAAATAAAGCAAAATGTGGTGGGTGTGATTGTACATGCCTATA
>NW_007127870.1:0-3478 GCF_000164805.1 Carlito syrichta
GTGTCTCCATAAAGGATCCTAACACACACTAGCTTCTAGCTTCCCTCCCTCTTTAAGCCATTCTCAATTGCAACCAGAGTAATCTTAAATCCACAGATCAAATTATCATCATTCCTCTGCTTTATCCCTTGTTCACAGCAGTACCTACCTATTGATAATGAGAATCAGCTGTGAAACTTTTTTAAAAAATGCAAAATCTCCAACTATACCCAGAGATCATGATTCGAGAGTTGTAGGGTGGGAATTTGGGAACCTGCATTTTCACTATAAGCCATGTTAGATCTGCTGCTTTATACGTCTTCCAAGTGCTTTGCATATTTAGTTCATGTGAGTCACACACTTGCATCTGAAATAGGACCATGAGAAGAGTTCTGGCAATCACTAAACAGAAGTGATGTGCATGTTTTACACACATGTGTAAAGAATAGCCTCTGTCTAAAACAGTCAGTGTTTTACACTCCTGATGCCTTTGCCCCTGCCTCAGCAACCAAGGATACAGTATACCCTAGATGGTACAGCTACAAGATGATGAAGCCTCCACCAGCCTGGATTCCTGAGTAACTATGTAGATCAGAGTCCTTACCTGGAATTTCCTTACCTGGAATTCCCTTGCTTGGTATTCGACTGATGAGGGAAAAAATATATATCAAGAAATAAACAATTTTTTCAACAAGTCATTGAGGTTTGGGGTTTCATTTGGCACCATAGCATAAGTTTAGTCTACCTTGAGTAATACAGTGTTTTGCAAATGCTTCATTTATGCTTTTAATCATTTTTTAATATGCTGAAGTCTGCCTGATTTGTGTTATCAAGCAATGCATTTGTTAAGTGTTGCCTGCCAGTTCTATATTTTGAAGAGTGTTCTGGGCTTGCAAAAATATTAACTTTTTTGATCTTTTATATGTGTGATTAAAGATTTTCTTGATATAACACAACCAAAAGCAAACCAACAAACAACTGAAACAAAATGGGGATAAGGCTGAGGTCACTATGGCTACAAAGAATTTGTTGATCATTTATAACTCTGAGTTTAAAAATGTAGTATCATATCAGCCTTATTTTCTCAATAAATATTTTCATAATCAGAAAAATATTGATTTTTAACTTGTAAAACACATGTAGCTTATAAAATGACTCTTTTGTGTTTTATGTAGTGGTTTCAGGTAATACTACATTTGAAAAAGGTTGAAAAGTAGTGCTTTTAGAGCTACAAAGAATAAGTCTCAACTTTCTTTCACATATTAATAACAACCTCAACTATTTCACCTGAGAGGGGTCTTAGTGTTTATCTAGTTGAGCCTTTCATTTTTATACATTAGGTAGTGAAGTCCCAGAGAAGCCAAGTGAGTCTCTCAAGGTCACACACTGGAATAAAATCAGAGATAGAAGAATTCAGGGTTTTCCCAGGGGTAGTGCTGTTTCCCTCCATCTTTTATTCAAGCAATTAACTGTTACTTTCTCAATTCACTCAAACATTTTGTCAAAGTGGCATGATGAGTTTTCATAAAGTTTTTCAGCTGTGAAAGCTAGGTCAAACTATTTACTTATTTATTGATTGATATTGCTTTCTTATCTGTACAATAAGAGCAAATAGTATCTATCTTGGAGCTCTTCTATGATTAGAAAGAACATACCATATATAACATTGTTAGGCTCACTGTCCTTTGGCCTTAATTAAATACATTTATTAGATTTCTTGCCTTCAGATTTCAGCCCATTCTTTTAGACCAGGGAACAGCAAACTATGGCTCATGGATCAAATCTGGCCTGCCACCTGTTTTTCTAAGTTTGGTTTTACTTTAACCCAGCGTTGCCTATACATTCATGTACATGCCTACTTATTTTAGGCTACAACAGCAGAGATGACCAGTTGTGACAGAGACCCCATAGCCTGAAAAGCCTAAAATACTCCCTACTCATTTTCAGAAAAAATTCTGCTGACTTGTGTTCTAGACTGCTGAGATCATTCTGAAACTACTCTTGATCCTTTCATACATAGTGTCATTCAATATCCCACTTTACAGAGTCAGCTCCAAATTTGTCTTTATTCAGATTGTTAATTAAAATATCAAATGATATAATTCAATGGGCAAGGAGAGTCATAAGGCACAGTACAAGAGACTACCTTCAAGGCGACAATGATTACCACTCATTGGACACATTAGTCTAAGGAAGAATTCACTGTGATACCATCACCCAACTCCTTTTATCAACAGTACCACATATTTATTGAATGTTGTAATATGCAGAAGATGAAGTACAGCTTCCAAATGGAAATCACTATTTGTCCTCACCAAGTGGTTTCTACCCCCTTCAACTCCATTTTAACCTTATTTTTTGAAATTAGAATTATACATCTCTAAGTATAGTTTTGTGACAGATGTCTCATAATCTAGGTGCAGAATGGCTGTCACCAAACCTGATTCTTTTCCTTCCTAGGTACATAGCAACACTACACTTCTCAGACTTGTTTTTGGTCAAGTGACTGTTTTCTAGTCAATGGAAAGAATGCAAGTGATGTGCTCTTTTCAGACCTGGGTCACGAGAGTTCCCATTGGTAATCCCCGTGCTCTTTTCTTTCCAAAGCCTTGTAGCAGATTAGCATGGTGGCCTGGTTAGTCATTTATTAGAGATGGCAGAGTCTTTAGATTGAAGGTACCTGGCTCCCTGAATTCACCCTCAGAAGACAGCCATCAACACTCGGGAATTCTAATTTCAGACTTGAACAAGAAATAAATTTCTATTGCATGTAAGCCATGTTTATATATTTTTAAGTTTGTGGAGGGAGTGTAATTGTCACAAATACATTATGATTCCCTTAAGATTACTACCAAATGTTCTATGACCTTTGGTATGAATATATCTGTGTTTTTTTTTTTCTGGACTAAGGTTTTAATTCATATAAAGCAGAGATGAGTATTCTTCACTAGAACCTCATGAACCTCAGCCTATACATTTCTATTTTACAATATTTGTGTTGTACTTTCTCATAGCTCTTTCTTCTTGAGAAAAATAAAGCAAAATGTGACTGGGTGTGATTGTACATGCCTATAATCCCAGCTACTCAGAAGGCTGAGGCAGGAGAATCTCTTGTGCCCAGGATTTCAAGTGAGTCTAAGTTGGGCAGCATAGTGAGACCCCGTCTCTAAAAATAAAAAATAAAAAAGCAAAGTAGGCATTGAATTTTTTCTTTTTCTTTCAGTACTCTGTTAAAAACACACTCATCCTCAAAAAGAGAGTCTTCCCCATCCCTCTTGTTCTCCTTTACTGTAGGGCTTCCTTTTTTCACAGAATAATCCTAGTTAGCTTGTTTCTTTAGTGTTTCTAAAAATCTCCCTCTGTGTTTTGACCTTTCCGATGCTCTTTTTAGTTTTTTAAGCCACTCTTTCTTGTCCTTGGAAATGTACTGTTCTTCTGTTTCTTTTAAGAGGTAAGCTCAGAAAATATCTTGCCAAAATACAGTGGCTTCTCCCCATTT
>NW_007127871.1:0-801 GCF_000164805.1 Carlito syrichta
TCTGTTTCTTTTAAGAGGTAAGCTCAGAAAATATCTTGCCAAAATACAGTGGCTTCTCCCCATTTTGATGTCTTATTAAGATTATTCATGACTTTGTTCATCATAGTTGGATTTTGGGGGTATGCTACCATCTCTCACATTGAGAAACTCTGATCTAGTAGATATTGGAAAAGATTAAGCACTCCCATAACCACCTTATGCTGCTGGCAACTTTTATAGTCTGTTTTATGAAAGCCTTATTTCATCCTGTATCTAGATATAACATCTCATATTCTTTTACACTTGTACTTTGGTATGTTGTGCATGGGAATCTCATGCTTCTATTGATCCAGATACCTCTCCATCTCATTTACAAAGAAGATGTGGGGCCAGTTGTTGCCACTTCCCGACATATCTTTCTGTGCCCCACATTTTCACTTCATAGTTTTAAAAGCTATGATGTCCCCTTTAAGACACCCTAGTCTCTCAGGTCCTCTTTGCACCAATTTGCTTTAGCTGCAACTCGAATAGAGGGATCTGGGACTAAAAGAAAGGTGTGATCTAAGCCCATATGGCAAAGGAACATGATAGCTGTGTGCAAAATAATTTATTGCTAACAGAATGATGATTCTTTAGCTAGTAAATTTATATATTGTGAATGCCATTAGCACAATGGCATGTATCTGATAATTTCTACAGTTATGCTACCATTCATGTAGATGTTTTCTTAAAATTTTAATAAAGATATGGAAGTGAATTTACCTCAGTGATTTTATACAGCATGCATATTAGCTTGTCATGGGTAATTCTAATTCTATATTT
>NW_007127872.1:0-838 GCF_000164805.1 Carlito syrichta
TTATTAAGATTATTCATGACTTTGTTCATCATAGTTGGATTTTGGGGGTATGCTACCATCTCTCACATTGAGAAACTCTGATATAGTAGATATTGGAAAAGATTAAGCACTCCCATAACCACCTTATGCTGCTGGCAACTTTTATAGTCTGTTTTATGAAAGCCTTATTTCATCCTGTATCTAGATATAACATCTCATATTCTTTTACACTTGTACTTTGGTATGTTGTGCATGGGAATCTCATGCTTCTATTGATCCAGATACCTCTCCATCTCATTTACAAAGAAGATGTGGGGCCAGCTGTTGCCACTTCCCGACATATCTTTCTGTGCCCCACATTTTCACTTCATAGTTTTAAAAGCTATGATGTCCCCTTTAAGACACCCTAGTCTCTCAGGTCCTCTTTGCACCAATTTGCTTTAGCTGCAACTCGAATAGAGGGATCTGGGACTAAAAGAAAGGTGTGATCTAAGCCCATATGGCAAAGGAACATGATAGCTGTGTGCAAAATAATTTATTGCTAACAGAATGATGATTCTTTAGCTAGTAAATTTATATATTGTGAATGCCATTAGCACAATGGCATGTATCTGATAATTTCTACAGTTATGCTACCATTCATGTAGATGTTTTCTTAAAATTTTAATAAAGATATGGAAGTGAATTTACCTCAGTGATTTTATACAGCATGCATATTATCTTGTCATGGGTAATTCTAATTCTATATTTACTTGATAATATGCATATTTTCTAACTTGAATTTTGAACCTGTAAAAAGCATGTTATGTACTCTTCCAAGTATTGGGATGAAACATAAGGTGTATTTGTTAAAAACAAA
>NW_007127873.1:0-786 GCF_000164805.1 Carlito syrichta
GCTGGGCTCGGGTGATCCTTTGCCTCAGACTTCTGAGTAGCTGGAAACACAAGCATGTGGCACCACACATGGCTAGTTTTGGATTTATGGTAGAGATGAGGTCTTGCCGGTTTGCCCAGGCTGGTCTCAATCCTTGGACTCAGGCAATCCTCTTGCCTTTGTCTTAAATGTAATGTTCAAGCCATCCAAGGTTATAGCTTGAGTTATTTCACAAAGTAAAAATTACTTGTTATTAAGGATTTTAAATATATAAACCTATTTATATTAGTATTACATGTGGAATTATTCTGCTTTAAAATCATCATACATGCTACTTCTCAAAAGAAGAGATCAAGAATTTTGGATACAGTAAAAACAGCTTTATCTAGACGTCTTCTTATCCTTAAGGTCCCACTGAGCATTACCTGCATTAGCAAGAGGATAATAATAATAATCATGAAAATATAAAATATAGTTCATATATTTGCATTGGTTGTGTCATATAGTAGGTCTTTAATAAATATGAACTATTTCCAGTCCCATCAAGTTTGATATTGAGTGTATATTGAGTGTGAAAGTACATGTGTCAGTTCTTGGGATATTAATAGTATAAACAGAGAAAGAAAAGGAAACAAAGAGGAATGTTGTCTTGTTAAATATAATGCTTTTCCCTTGATATACCAGAGGTAAACCAAAGTGACACTTTCATCATCTTGGAAATCCTTGCCATGGCAGATGGCAGAGAAGTTGTATGATTTTATATACTTGCTTCTAAACTGTTCTGTGTTGTGATACCTGAGATATACT
>NW_007127874.1:0-781 GCF_000164805.1 Carlito syrichta
GGTTTGAATGAGTAGGTAGCTCATCATCCCACCATTCAAGCATGAAGTGACCTGCCAGTGAAGAATGCCACGACAGGAAATACAAGGCTAGAGCAGGAGCATCATTAACTGCTTTTAAAATCATAACTAAGACACTAATTTTGGGGTCAATGACCCAAATTACTCATAAAGCATAATACTTACAATAGAATCATTTTTGCAAAAGAGAGCTTGACAGATTTTTAAGCCTTTGGTTTTTATCATGACTCTATCTAAAATTACTCCAGACCATGAATTTGTCCTATTTTTAAAAATCCTCTGGTGAAAGATTTTTCTGGCATCACTTTAAATGACTAATCTCTCTTACTATGAGAAACTTCCTTCTTATAGCAATTTCTAAAATTTCTAAGGCAAAAAACTATTGCTTTTAATCTTTAAAAAATATTTATGAAAAATTGTAACATACTCAAAAGTAGAAGAGTAAAATAACCAAGCACATATATTCAACAATTTTCAAGATTTTGTTGCATTTGCATTACTCATTGCTATTTTCTTTGCTAAAACAGTTTGAAGCAAATTTCAGACATATACACTTTAGTATGCACGTTTATATTTCAAGAGATGTAGACATTCATCCATAACCATTAGCTGCTATCTTATACCTAATGAAATTAGCACTCATTCCTTGATAAACTAGTTCATGATCAAATCTCCCTAACTGGTAATTTTTTTTTTCAGTTGATTTGTAAATCATAATTCAACACGTCTACATATAATTGTAATCTGTAGTCATTTAACCAAA
>NW_007127875.1:0-8998 GCF_000164805.1 Carlito syrichta
ATCAAAAGGCTTGGTTTAGAGTCTCAGAGGTAGGACTCACTGACAAAATGTCTGAGGTACAGCATTTGGCCTCAGTTTTTGTAGCTGAAAAGTGATGAGCTTAGATTCCATATGGTAAAGGTCCTTTTCATTTCCAGGATTATATGAGGTAAGCCTATGTTTACACCTATGTCATTAATCTTTGCAACAACCTTCTAGATCAGGAGAGTAACACGATCCCCATGTTTCAGATAAAAAAAACTAAAGCTAAAGGGAGTTGTATGACTTGTCTACAGTTGCACATCCACCTGGTAGCATTACTAGAACCTCAACAAGCCCTGGGTTTATCTTCCTTTTATCTCTATAAAGAAAACTAAGCCACCATCTCCCTACAAAGAGGGGATAAAGGAGGTAAAATAGGTGAGATTTTAAGGTTCATCTAATAAAGTTATAGACAGAGATGGGTTGTTTTTCTCTTAATCAGAATGGCCATCATCAATAACTCAAAAGACAACAGATATTGGCAAGGTTGAGGGGAAAAGAGAACACTTCTACACTGTTGGTGGGTGTGTAAACTAGCACAATCTCTGTGGAAAACAGTGTGACAATTCCTAAAAATATCAAAAAATTGACCTTTCATATGACCCAGCAATACCCCTTCTGGGAACATAATGGGAGGAGCTTAAAATCACTCTATGAAACAGATACCTGCACATGTTCACTGTCACATTATTTACAATAGCAAAAACAAGGAACTTGAACCAACCATGCTGCCCATCGAAAGTGGACTGGCTAAAAAAAACTGTGGTACATATTCACAATGGAATATTATGCAGCTATAAAGGACAAACATATGACTTTGCAGCAACTTGCATGGGTTTAGAGTCTATCATACTCAGTGATCTATCACAGAAACAAAGAACTGAGTACTTTATTTCTTACTCATAAGTGGACCCTGAACATTTATCATAACACTATAAGAAAGGGATTGGCAGTAAGGGACCTGATCTCAGGGTAGTGAGGACCAAAGGGAGGTCCACTTGTATATCTCATCTTGAATTGTACCCCACATCTTTAAAATTTTTAAAACAATAGTATTATAATTTATAGATATATAATACTGTATTTCGATCATATTGACTATTATTTTATCACATTATTACTGTTTTCCCTCAGAGTTGCTTTGGACCTTATAGTTGTTGAATTTCACTCATAGATGGAGAATCCTACCATACAAGTATTTTAAGAAAGCATGTTGTAAAAATAATTTTTACTTTCTTCAGCAGAATAATAATGAAGAATGAATATTTATGCAATTTATTCTACAATTGATGAAATGCCATCATGGTGATATTATGCAGGTTCTCTGTATTTAAGTGCATAACATAAATTACAGCAGTTTTTTTGTACTGGTATTTTTAACATAATATTACATAATAAACAATAGCAAATATGCATTTATGAGCTTTAAAAATATGCTATTAAGTATAAAAAATAGAATATGGACACTGGCAATGACAATGATTTCTTTGTCAGGTGTATCATCTTCTATTTTTACCAACTTCTGCTGGGAACATGGCAGTCATTGGCTGACTAGGACCCTGAACTAATAGTCAGAAGACCCAAACTCTATTCCTGGAACTTTCTGTGACTCACTTGATGACCATGTGCTCATCAGTTGATCTCTCTTAAGTTCTTAAATGTTATAATTTAAGAGTGTTTCCTCATTTGTCAACCTCTCAGAAATGCTGTGACAGTAGTTTTTACTGTATTTGCAAAATATTGTTAAAAATGATCAGTGGTAAAAAAGTAGACATGAGTCTTAGCAGACTTAGCATGAAACAGTATTATTTAAAGCAAATTTAAATTTATTTTACTATCTCTCCATGCCTCTTCTCTCCTTCAACCTTATCTCTTTCTCTTTTGACAAGAAAATATACCAATTTCATTGGGGTCAGGAAAAAGGAATGAAGTAAAAGAGGGTGATTTTCTTTCTTCTTTTGGCCCTTTCTTACCCTCTTATATCTGACTAATGATCTAACTCAGTATTAGTTGAAGAGTTAGTGCAGTTAATTATAAATGGAAGCAGCAACTCAGCATTATTGAGAAAGGGGAGAGCCCACATACTTTAAAATTATCCGAGGAGTCTACTTCATGCCTTCAATTGTCCAACAGTTGTAGAGTGCTATACATGATGCTAAGTTCTGAGGATACAAAGATAATGGAGATATGATACCTGCACTCATGGAAGGGCCAACAGATCAGAGGCATTAGATATATAAACAAATTATTACTATTACATGACAATATAATAGGAGTGAGGATGAAAGAGGATGGAAGGGAGGGGATGGGGCATCTAGAAAGAGTCAAAGAAGTAAAATACCAGTTTAACCTTGGTGGGCAAGGAAAGCAACCTTGGTGGGCAAGGAAAACTTACTGTAAGTTTTACCGTAATGGGCTTTAAAAGTGAATATTTAATCAAATGGAATTTTACACTAGGCAATGTGCCAGGCAGCAGTAAAGTCTATACAAGCTTCTATTTTGGATTTGGAGAGATAAAATTACACTTCTATCTATAAGAGTGACCTTGGACAAGTTGCCTGACCTCTCAAAATCTTTTCTTCTTCTTCTTTTTTTTATAGACTGTAGTTTATAAAACATCTACTCTCATGAGGCTGTATGAAAATTAAATGAGAGAATATGTATAAACTTCCAGCTTATTTCTTGGTAACTTGTAATATGGTAATAGCTCACATAAATGCTAGTTATTATGTAGTACTTTATATACATTTTCTCTCTGTACCTGTGCAACAATCCAACAATCCAAAGGGAAGGTATTCCTAACATCAGCTCTATGGAAAGAGATCTTATATAAGACAGGAGGTATTAGATATATAGGCTAAAAAACATGAAAAGTCATGTGTGCCATGCACCATATGAAGCAGGTAGTGGGAAATCTTCAATAATTTTTAAAATAGAGAACAAATGAGTTCTATGTTTTAGAAGGACTTCTAAGATGGCAATGTGACTAATGGATGAGAAAGGCAGGGAGAAAACAGGAAGACAGGAGTCCAGCTAGGAATTCCTTGTAGTAAGTCACTCTGTGTAATAGAAGGCATAGAGAATCTTCTTCAAAGTACAACTCTACAGATCTTCTGAAGGGATGGTCGAGGATCCCCTGTGCCTTCAACCTCCACTGCTTCTTACGTCAACTTTATCATGGCAAAAGGTATATGACTCATCTACAAAATGCTTAATGCTTACAACTATGAATCTTACCAGCAATGATAGTTTTTTTAGGTTAGCCCTCTTTATTACTAAGTGGCATAAGGCTTTAATCATCTCTGATAAGGCATTAAGTAAGCTTCCTGCTGGAAATAGAATAACTAAATGTCAATCTAATTGTTTCCCTGATTGCAGGGAGAAATAGAAAAAAGATACCCTAAAAGCACTTGGGTAGTTTGGTAGCTTGATCGTTTTTGTCATTTTTGTGTTGCTAATATCATCATCACTAATCTGCAATGATTCAAGAGTAGTAAACCATAAATAATAGTAAAGTTGATACAAAACACAAAATATAAAATATCTTACTTTACCATTTTTTACTATCAGATGCCTGTTGTTTATCTTTTTCATTTCAAAAAGGCTATTTTCCTTGTCCCAGCAGTATTTATTATTTCTGCTATAAAAAAAAGTACTCCCTTTCCACTATTTTTGCTGGAGAGTTTCAATAGTAAAATATATACATTGACAAAGCAAAGAATGCAAGAGAAGTTTAAAACATGTTGAAGTCTACTCTCCTCTCAAAATACCAGAAACCAGATAATTTTGAAGGAATACTCCCTCTTGCTGATGTACCAGTGTCTGAATATGTACTAAGAGAAATCTATAAGAAAACAAATTTTCTTTTGAAATATCACCATTTTATCCTGAATTCTTCATTTTCAGCATGTACTTCTGATCCAATTTTGTTTAACAGGACTTTCTTTTTGCCTTGATTTCAGTTGTTTGCATAATATTTATATATATTTTCAGGTACATATTGTTGCTATCTGGAGAAAAGTGTCAAGTTATATAAGAGGAAGTGGATCTAATCCTTTTATGTTTGCATTTTTAAAATAATACAAAAAGTGTGCTAGCCCTTTAAAAAGTTCTTGAGCACATTAAAATCATGATGCATTTTAATATACTGATTATCATATATATTTTAAATTAATTTGACCTATTTATAAAAAAATTAGAAACTCTAAGTATTGTGAGAAGTTTTTGAAATTATAGGATATTAAATTTAGTTAATGTTTTTGAAACTGAGAAAAAGTATCACAACACTAGTGAATAATAACCACAAGATCTTTTTCTCAAATTTAAGATCTAGTGGCAGTGATTTTTCAAAAAAAATTATCACAAAGATCTGAAATGCTAAGCCAGAAAACCAGCTTTGAGACTTGGCAAACAAGTGGAGAATTTTTTAAAAAGACATTCTTATATTAAATATGTATCTTAAGTTTAATAAATGTGTAAGAGTTTAAAAACTAAAAAAAAGCCGGGCTCCGTGGCTCAGCCTGTAATCCCACGCCTTTGGGAGGTTGAGGTGAGTGGATTGCCTGAGCCCGTGGGTTCGAGACCCGCCTGGGTAGCAAGACCTCATCTCTACAATAAATCAAAAAAAATCAGCCAGGCGTGGTAGCGCATGCCTGTAATTCCGGCTACTTGGAAGGCTGAGGCGGAAGGATCACCGGAGCCCAGCAGGTGGAGGCTGCGGTGACCGGGAGCGGCCGCTGCACTCCAGTCTGGGTAACAGAGTGAGACTCCAACTCAAAAAACAAAACAAAGCAACAACAAAAAACTAAAAAAAGAGTTACTTTTGACGTAAAAAATTTTATAACAAGAATTTAATAATCCAAATAAAATGTTAAGACTTCAGCATGCCAAAGCAAAAATAAAAAAAAAACAATGAAAATAACTGAATTAAAAAGGAAAAGCTACCAAACTTCAATCAGGACTGTGTCATACTGAGAATAACATTTGTAGAAATACAACCAAAATTAATAAAACAATAAACAAGAAACAGGAAGGAGTAGTTATTTAGAAAATGAATTATAAAAATACCTAATCTCATCATCCACAAAGGATGAAAAGGTTTTTTTAGTGAATAGGTTGAGACAGTAAACAATATACCTTTATATAATATCTTATTTAATTTTTTTTAAAAGGAAGCACATGGGGATTAGCTATCTCTCACCTCTAAAAAAATGGGCTTGGTAGCTTCAACACTGGGCTATTTCTAATATGTCTAGATTGTTTCTTCAATTTTTAAAAATTGTGTTCCTTTCTTCTTGTAAGAAATGTATTCCTTGTAAGAATTTTACGCTATAAAACATACAAACACACATAAATATAACCCATAACAGGAGTAGCATAGTTATTTCTTGATAGAAAACAATTTTTTAATTCTAAAAATTGTAGATCAATTTATGTACAAAATTGATATGATTAATTGTAGAAAATATATGATTAAAAAAATCAAATTTTAAGCATATAGAAGAGAAAAAGTTATGCATTAAATATAACTGAAATTCTATAATAAAATATAATCTAATATTTTTCTGATAAAATAAACATATGTAAAATAGAAGAAAAATAGCTATAGCTCATGTCTTTGAATTTTTAAGTGCTGTCACGTGTGACATCATTTCAACAAGACAGGGAACTATTCTTGATCATACAATATTGACATAGCTTGATGACAAATGTGGTTGAGCTAGGAGACCTCAACTATCACTGCCCTAGTTCAGATTGTCAACATCTCTCATCTGGTTTACCCTGTCCAATACTCCTCAAATACATGTTCCAGAATGAATGACTTAAAACTTTAATCAAACAGTAATCATCATATGAATCATAAACAAGTTATCTAGTAGAATCAAAGATGTGGTCAAAAAGAGCATGTAGATTCTTTTTCTAGAAATGTGCTATTAGAGCTAACTGAGGTTACCTGTTGTTTTATTCATTGTAGCAATTCTTTTTGTTTTCCTGGTTTTAGTTATAATGAGGCCCTATTTATACCAAAACCATGAGTTTACTTCATATTCAAGCTAAAACACTTTTGACTTTTTGACAATTCTGATGAAGCATAGGGATCCAGAACATGTGTGTGTGAAGGGGGATGGGAGGTGAGTAAGGTTGTAGACCTTTTGAAGACATTTTTATGTAACTCTTATAACATTTATGTATCATTAATTTCCTTATCTGTATAACAGAAATAATGTCAGTCCTGCATACTTCACAGTGATGCTATGAAACGATAAGTAAAATGAGAATGCATGTACAGGTTTTTCATAAAGCATGAAGTGTACAGAAGGTTCAAGTTATTTTCTATGATGAATACTAGTAAATTTATAATTGGGACGCACCTAAAAACAATTTCAGTGCTAAATGAAATTCAGTTCTGAGTGCGCACTCAGTCCTCATCTAACTCTGAAACCTCGTTTTGTACTCTCTATCCCTCTTTCCAGTAATACTGGCATTCCTTCTGCTCTTTGAACAAAGCAGGTAAATTTCCACCTCTAGGTCTTTCTCTCTCTTTAGTTAGCTATTCTCCCAGATTTCTGTATGACTGCCTTCTACTCATCATTGGATTTCAATTTTTTAATCATATTTTATTTTACTATAGAGTTGTGAGGTACAAGTAAGAATGAAGTTCACAAATAGGCTGCCCGCAGGTGAAGCTTGGGCCTTCAGCTGGTCCTCACTTCTGGGGTATAGGACCAGGTACCCTTTGTGTTGTTACGTGCCTGGCCCCCTCTTCCCTCCCTCCTCTGGCAGTGCCCAGCAACTGTCAATTCCTCCTTTGTGCTAATGTGATTAATGTTCAGGTCTCACTTATGAGTGAGAACATGTGGTATTCAGTTCTTTGTTTCTGAGAAGGTATCATTAGAATTTAAATCTGCCAGATTTCAATCTTCTCAGAGATGTCTCCATCATTATCCAAGCTAATTGCACCACTGCCCCCCCCCACTCCAGCCTCAGGTGATCATATTACTCTATTATTTTCTTCTTAGCATGTATTATCTCTATATCTTACTCCTTCTTTGCTTGCCTATTGATAGAATGATCACCATATAAGGGAACTGTGCCCTCTGATTGAAGGACCTGAGGGAGTCTGTCACTAAGCTAGATCATACTGCCAATGGTTTGGCAGGAAGTTCAGAGTGACCTTGTCAAATAAGGGAAATAATGAGCTAGAAAACACTTTTCATAGGAATGAGTTGAGAGGGTCGGGAGTAAGAAAACACACAAAAAATACACATGAGGATGACAAGCACACTAAACAGACACAGAATAAATAGCATTATTTTTTTTTGAGCTGTTAAGTATAGGAAGTTTGAATTGGCTTAGTATATTAGCAAAAAAAAAAAAAAACTTGGAAAACAGAATTTCTGGATCTGGTTTGTCAGTACCCGGCAACTTGAATCCTATGAAAGAACAGATTAAGATAGTCAGGGGGAAATGATCTTGGCAATTTTCTATATGATGCATTTGGCTAAGTAATGATATCTTATTTACAAGTTAAATTCAACATATTCTTCCAGTAACTAATTTGCCTGTCATTTTAATTCTATAGCAATAAAATATTATTTAATAATTCTTTCTCATCCTCTAAGGCAAAACTGTGAGGTAAGTCACATTTATCATGAGCTTTCTCCCACCTCCTCTTTGAGCAACTATTTCTTCACTGCTGAGCTGTTTCATCCCTTTCAACCACTGTCATCTATCTGCCCCACAACTCACTCTCCAAGGCCTTGCTTCAGTCATCAGCAGATTTCAGTTTGGCATTTCTTCTTCTAAATTACAGTTTAGAATTGTTCATAGCCTATTGTGAAACTTAAAAAATGCATAATTTTAATGGTCAGCGTATGTGTCTGTCTTCCCATTAGACTTCATTTGTAATACCAAACATGTCCTTGCAGTGCCTACTTACTACAGCACATAGCAGACATTCGATACATGTTTACATTTTATATTTGTCCTTAGTGTTAACTTTTTGCCATTGTGAATATGTTACTTTATTATTATGATTCAAATGTCTACATGGGCATTTTCTTTTGGAAAAAAATTTAAATGTAAAAAAAAGTCTCACAAATTTTTTACAAAAGAAATTAAAGTCTGATGGAAGAAAGAAGTTTTACTGTATCTGACTATGCTGTCAAAGCCAAACATGACTCAGTTTTTCCATTTAACTGAAAAGAAAGCATATTGAAGAAAAGTCAAGAGACAGATGAATCTATATGTAACTTTCTTCTTCCAATTAATTTTTGCAGTCACTCAAGTATGTAAGCCATGTCATAAAGTAATTTGAGCATAAACAATAGAGCCAAGATTTTTTATTTGAATTCTGGCTCTGATTTGTTTTGCTTGTTTGACCTTGAATACTTTGCTTAATCCTTCTACTCCTTAACTTTCTTATCTATAAATGGGGATAATAATTGTACCTAATGGATAGGATTGAACTGGGGGTAATAGTTGTACCTAATGAATAGGATTCAACAAATATTTATTGAAGGTAATCTACATGCCAGGCCCTGCTCTTGGTACAAGGGATACAATATAAAAAAGAAAAAAAAAGACAAACATTTCTTCTTCATAAAGTCTGTGTTCCAGTAAGCAGATAAATACACATGTACATACATGCATTAATGATGAGTGCTAAAGATAAAATTAACAAAAAGCAGAGAGAAAATATAGAAACTGTTGATGAGCAGGGGATTTGAAGTTTTAGACAAGGTGATCAGAGAAGGTCTCACTGAAAAGAACTTCATGAGAACTTGAAGAAAGTGAAGAGTTGGCCTTTTCTATTTCTATGATGAGGACCTTCAAAGTAGAGGGGACAGTAATTGCCAAGGCCTTGAGAAAGAAGTGTTCCTGGTAAGTTCCAGGAACAGCAAAAAACGGTCAGTGAATGGAGCAGAGTGATGTGGAAGGACTTATAGAAAGTAAGGTGTGTGTGTGTGTGTGTGTG
>NW_007127876.1:0-796 GCF_000164805.1 Carlito syrichta
TTTAATTACCATTAAAGTATCTGTGTTTTAAGACACAACAATAACAATTTATTTTTTATCCTTATTGTATGTTTTTGAAATTGTGAAAACTAATAAGATAAGTTTTTTTTTTTTTTTTAAGAGACATGGTCTCACTCTCTCACTCAGGCTGGAGTGCAGTGGTGCAATTATTTCACTGTAACCTAGAACTCTTGGGCTCAAATGAGCCTCCCACCTCAGTCTCCAAAGTAACTGGAACTATAAGCATATGCTACTACACCCAACTAATTTTTATATTTTTTGTAGAAAGAAGATCTCACCATGATGCCCAGACTGGTCTTGAACTCCTGGCCTTGAGTAATCCTCCTCAGCCTCCCTAAGTGCTAGGATTTCAGGCATGAGCTATCACACCAGGCCCAGAAATAAGTATTATAGAAAACAGTAAAAGATAAGTATCATAAAATGCTCAAATAACTATAAATGTCCTAACCAGTTGAGATGAAAAAGACCGAATACTTTTGTTTTATGCAGTAGTACCTATGTTCTCCCATGAAACTTATTTTTCACTGGTGAGCAGTAAGATGACATTTCAAGGTGAAAATATATGAAGTCTTCCTTAAAGTGGGAAAAATGTTCTCCTTATGAAAGTAGCTGTGTGACTGATCCCATTTAATTAAATTAATTTTATATTATTTCCCCTTCATGAATATGTGGAACTAGGTAGTAGGACCCACTCACAATTATTACAATGATGTGTATGTGTTTGTGTGTGTGTGTGTGTGTGTTTCCAGTGAGCACTAGCTTATACCTATAGGCT
>NW_007127877.1:0-3822 GCF_000164805.1 Carlito syrichta
GGCTCTATTAAAATGTACATTCATGTGCAAATTCTATTTTAAGTCTATGTATATAACAAGGAGTCTAACAAATAAATAATAAGGTAAGATTTGGTTGCTTCAACCAAGCAACTAAAACAAACATATGAAGAACATTAATTGTTAGCTTACCCTGCCCCCACCACCTGACCCCCACCTTACCTCAGTATTTTCTTTGTGAAAGCGAGGAATTAGACAAAACTCTGCATATAATGATTCCAAGAGTTGAAGTAACTGGGATAAAGCCTATTTTAATCTACTAACTCATAAATTTGCATTATATAAATTTCATTTTCAGTATTTTTACTGGTACAGTGCTTTTTATAAATTGTCCTAACAATCTTGTAATGAAGAAATTATTCATATTATTTCTATTCTTTAGATGTATAATTTGAAGCTCTGAAAATAATTATTGGATTCTAAATACACATACTCGTGAAGAGTAAAACCATACTTGAACTTTGGTCTTCAGTTTTTAAAAACTTGTACCTTTCCCAATTCATTACAATTGAATGTTGGTCATCAAATTACTAATAAAATTATCTGAGTATTTTCCAGGATGTTCAGTCATGACAGTGTCCTAAGAACAGGTAGAACCACAGTGAAAGGAAGCCAGGGTGGAAAAAACTAGTGAGAAGAGAGACCAAAATTGGACATGGAGAAAAAGCCACCTAAGGAAAAAAAGAATACTCTTCCTAAGTCTGCATGTTACACAGGTAATCAATCTATCTATATTTTTTACTTCTACATTTCATCAAATCTAAGACACCATTGATTGTGAGATGCACAAGCAAGAAAGAAAGATTAAAAACAAAAACCTGCCACTAAATCATAATGCACATTGATCATGTGCTGCTTTTAGATTTTAAAAAGTTAAAATGTAAGAAAAAGGAAATTTAGAATCAATGAAATATAGTACTAGACACTGCAGAGGGTATGAAAATTCTCAAAATCAGTCATAATACAGTCTTACTGGACAATCAATAAGCATCAATAAGTGCCTATGGATGTGTACAAAGAAGCAAAACTCATAATACAGATGAAGAACCTTAAGTGCGACATATGAAATATTCATTGCTATCCTCCAGTTTCACAATGACAATGACCATGGTTGAATAAAGCAGATCCCCTTGTGCAAAAGAACATCTGAGGTGCAAATGCCAGGAGTAAGGCACAGGAGGGAGGAGAGTACAGAGGAAGCAGCTGAGGAAAGAGAGAATCAGCAGAGGGAAGGTAAGAAGAACAGAAGAGGGATCTAAGTTGTGGGGGGCCAGCCCCTGTAAATTTTGGGGAGTTTTTTGGAAGATGTGGTGGTGTTGGTGAATCTGTAGGGACAGATATTAAAAGAAAGAAAGAGAAAAAGGGGGAGAAAGAAAGAGACTGGGCTTTGAATATTGTAGAAGCCTATTTCGTAGTAGGGATAGATATTAAAAGAAATAAAGATGGAGGGATAGATATAAAGAGGAAGAAAGAGAAAGAAAGAAAGTGGACAACTGTTTAGTGAATGAGCAGAAGCCATTTATTAAGAGTTATAGCAGGTATTTATCTTTAAATTTTAGACAGACAGTTTCACAAGTCTTTTACGTGAACACAAAGCCAGGTGTAGGAGGGATATCCCCCACCCACCAGATGTTTAGGTGTGAGGAGGGACAAACCCCAAGATTGTCTTATTGCTTTCTTTGTTAGTTAATGTTTTTTAAAAAGTAATGTAACAATCCTTGTTAGCTTAATGATGTCCTGATAATCAATAACTTTTAAAGCTCATGTAATACCCATGATGACTAACTTAAACTTTATTACCTTTTTATTTTATGCTAATACTACTTATACAATGTTACGGAAGCTCTTAGTTATAGCTTAAGCCAATTTCTAAAGAATGTGGCCCAGTCCAGAGATCATGCTGGGCTCTACAGGAGGTGGCCCAGTCCAAGGTTTACAGTGGGCCACCTTTTGGAACCATAGACTACAATCTCTTAACAAAATGGCTATTTTAAAGGCCTATATATCTATCCTAATTTCTATGAAAGTTTTTAATTTTTAATCCTAATATATAAAGCTGATCATCAGCAGCAAAGCTTCTAAAACCCAAATATAAACTGTAAATGTACTAAGGCCAAAACCACAATAGTAGAAAATGGAGACAATGAAATTTTTAAAGTTAACTATATTCTTATTAAACCTCAAAATATCATGATTGATTATGCTTGAACTAACATGATTTCCTGACGCCGTATGACCTATGTTATAATACTTTTTATGAATAAAATAAATTTAATTTTTATAATAGGTAGAAAAAACCCTATACTAACTGTAGCTAAAGCCGGCCTAAAAGAATGTAGTCCAGTCCAAAGTACACGCTGGGCCCTCAGGAATGTGGCCCAGCCCAAACTTTGTGCTGGGCCATTTTTGATAATTTTAGATAGTCATTTATACCATTGAAAAGCTGAAAACAGCTCTCCATAAGTATATACTAATTTTATAAATATACCTTTAAATCTTATAAAGAAGCTTGTACCGTACAAAGGGTTCCCAAATGTGACCTGAATTTGAATTATATCTAATACCTAAGCTGAAACCACAGTTTTATGGGAAACAGGAACAATGGGTTTTTAGAGTGAGCCATGTTTGTCACAGTCACAGAGCCTTCAGCTTAGATCAGCAGAGTTTTTTTTAGGTTATTTGTGCTGCATGGTAAAAGGAGGAGGAAAATGGGGTCAATGACTCCCGAACACATCCTAGCGGTCTCGGGGTCCACAGCCCTCCCTGATCCCTAATGCTCAGTGGGCCTCCATGGCCGGCTTCCAACACTAAGTGAACCAAAATTTCATTGGAATTCTAAAGTGGTCTGAATCTTGTTCAGATCAAATCTTCCAATCTTATAAAATGTGAATGTTGTCCTGTTTATAAAATGATACTTTAAAATATCTGCTTTGAAAAAAAGGCTTTATAAACTTTTGTAACATCTACAGCTCCATGTCTAAAAGTGAAGATGCATTCATTCTTGTATATTTTTAAAATAATGGAGTTAATGTTAATACCTCTCAAAATTAAACTAAATACAATTGATTAAATACCTGGCATTTCTCAAAAGTTAAATTTTGTTATGACTCATTATCAACCTCCCCAATAACATAAAAGTTCTAGAATTTGTGATGAAAATTGGTAAGTTGTTTGGGCTAAAAATGATAAATTAAATATTTTACTTGGGAATTTTGCATTTATTATGACTGTCATTACAGTATCTGTGCCTGAATGGAAAAATGAAATTAGATTGGTTATTTCTAATTAAAAACATTTCTGTTTCTGCAATGAGAAATTCATAAATAAATTGCCCTATGATATGAAATAATTGCTTCTGAAATTACCCAAATAAAAAGAGAAGATATTCAACCTCTTAGCTGTGCATTATGCTCATAAGTTTATTACTAATTTAAAAGGGATAATATCCCTCAACATCATTAAGCTTCATGACTAAGTGGCAAAGCATATTATGCATTCTGATGTTGTCACACATTTGCTTGTAATTGAGGAAAAAACTAACCTAGTAATGGTACATACTTATTTTGAAAGGCAACACTATAAATAAATAATAATTAATGCAGAGCAATTTCATTTTTAAAAGTCAATAATGAATTCCATCGGCTGCATGCCATTAAAAATAAAAGAGGTTACTTAAATGCCTCAGTTATTTTTATATCTTTATTCCTTCCATTTAAAAAGTACAGGTTGGGCCATCTCAGAGCTTGGCGACTGCTGCGACTGAATATTGTTGAATTGGAGGAATTTCGGTAAGATGGTGATGGC
>NW_007127878.1:0-3146 GCF_000164805.1 Carlito syrichta
GCACTCAGCGCACGATGAGGTGCTGATCGGAAGCTCTCAGCTCCAGAGGAGGGAACTCCCAACTCCCTCCTCCACCCCAGCCTGCTGGTGGTACCCCGGATCCAGCACCCAGCTGTGCAGCTGATCCCTGGTGCCTCCCACTCCAGCACAGTCCATCACAGTGGCACACACAGGGACCCAGATGAGAAGAAAGAAAAGATTCAGAAAGCGAAAGTGAAGCTGCCACCTTGGCCATTCTCCAGGCAGAGATTTGCATTGCCCCACCCACCTATCAACAGCCTCCACCTCGGTTCCTACGGTAACATCACTAAACAGGAGACAAAGCCCCTCCCCTGCTGAATTAGACAAACGCAATGTGGCAGACCTCCCAGGCAGCAGTCTAAAAAAAACAAACCCAAGCTACCAGTAAATCTAGCTGGCTGCAAGGAAAACAAAGGGGAGAGACTGAAGATCAGAGCTGAAGAGACACTCAGGAAAGATTCCAGAGCTAGTCTGATCTCTTATTTTAATTTTGATTTTATCATTTTGACTGTTTGTTTTGTCACTTTTGTTCACTTTCTGACTTACACTATGTCCTTCATGATTTTATTGGTCTGTCTCTGTGTAGCTACCAGTATCCTATAGGGAATTTGGCTCATGTGCTTTTTTCACTTCTCTCCAGTATTGTGTCTCTTTTTCACCTTTTAGTTGGTATGTACGTCTGTTTTCCCTCTCACTCTCCACTATTTGTAACTTCCTATTGACCTCCCCTTCCTCGATTATTTTCCTCTTTTTATGTCCTTCTGATCCAGGGACCAAACCTACATACTGCAGCACAAACAGATTGTAAGGAAGTGGGAAATAGGTTCCAGTGTGCCCATACACTTGTAGGAGGGTGCTGGAATCAACATATAGATTCTGAATCACAGCCTCCCCCTCAATTAAACCTCAAAACTGCAATAAGTACAGCCCGCAGCCCACACTTCAACCTCAAAAATGAACAAAGCCAGAGGACCCTCTTAAGAAAGAATATGAAATTGCACAAGTGAAACAAAAGCAACCCCACCTTCACTGAAAAAACAGAATTAAAGAAGGGGACGGAAAGGGGGAGAGAGAGAAAAATCTACACAAATGAAGAAAAACCAAAAGAAGAACATGGGTCTCTCCCAGACCCCTGGGAGGGCAGACACTGAGAAAACTGACTTTGGAATGCAAACAATGAAGAGCCCCCAGAATGACTGGTCCCAAATCACAGACCTAGATATCAAGACATTAATGGAGAGATTAAAAAGAATTGAGGAGAGACAAGAAGAAACTAGGAAGGAGCTGATATCTGAGATAACAGTAATAAAGAATACTGTGAATGAAATAAATAACAAACTGATAAGCATGGAAAGCAAAACTACCCAAACAGAAGAAAGGCTCTCAGAGCTTGAGGATCAAAATATAGAACTAACCCAAACTCTTAAAAACACAGAAAACAAGCTCAAAAAGAAAGAACAAAACCTTCAAGAGATGACTGATTACTTCAAGAGACTGAACCTAAGAGTGATTGAACTTCCTGAGCCAGAAAGAGAGACAGAGACCACACTGGAACAAACTTTCCATGAGATCATTCAAGAAAACTTCCCTTATCTAATCAGTGATGCAAAAATTCAAACATAAGAGATTCAGAGAAGCCCTGCAAGACAACAAATGAGAAGATCAACTCCTACACACATAATAATTCGCCTAAACAAAGTAGGCATAAAAGAAAAAATTCTAAAGGCAGTAAGAGAAAAAGGCCAGATCACCTACCATGGAAGACCAATTAGAATAGCAGCAGCTGGGCTCGATAACTCAGCCTGTAATCCTGCACCTTTGGTAGGCTGAGGTGAGTGGATTGACTGAGCCTGTGGGTTTGAGACTCGCCTGGGCAGCGAGACCTCATCTCTACAATAAATCAAAAAATCAGCCGGGCATGGTAGCACATGCCTGTAATTCCAGCTACTTGGAAGGCTGAGGCGGAAAGATCGCCGGAGCCCAGCAGGCGAGGCTGTGGTGGCCAGGAGTGGCCACTGCACTCCAGTATGGGCAACCAAGTGAGACTCCAACTCAAAAAAAAAAAAGAATAGCAGCAGATTTATCTACAGAAACCCTGCAGGCTAGGAGAGCTTGGCGCCCTATCTTCAAAGTCCTAAAAGATAAACAATTTCAGCCAAGAATAACCTACCCAGCCAAGTTAAGCTTCATTAGCGAGGGAGAATTAAAATCTTTCCCAGATATCCAATCCCTAAGAACTTACACTGCAACCAAACCACCTCTACATGAAACACTTAAGAAAGTACTAAACACAGAAGAAAAGAAAAAAAGAACAACATTCTTCACAACAGTATAGGAAAAATAATAAAATACACATGAACCAACCCCAAAACTAAAAGAAAGATAAAAAACCAAGTGGAAGAACAACTCTATAAGAACTCTATGATAGGGACGAACTCTCACATTTCAATAATTAGCCTGAATGTGAATGGACTAAATGCACCACTGAAATGACATAGAATGGCAAAACGGATAAAATATCACCAGGCAACAATATACTACCTTCAAGAGACCCATCTCACTAGAAAGGACATGCAAGACTCAAAGTAAGAGGATGGGAAACAAATTTTCAGGCGAATGGAACACAAAAGAAAAGAGGAGTCGTGATCCTAATTTCAGACAAAATACCATTTAAGCAATCAAAAATTAACAAAGACAGAGAGGGCCACTACATAATGATAAAAGGTTCACTCCATCAACAAGAAATATCTATCCTAAACATATATGAATCCAACATAGGTGTGCCGACTTTCATAAAGCAACTTCTAGGAAAACTAAAGAAATATATTGACACTAACACCATCATAACAGGGGACTTTAATACCCCACTCGCAACCCTAGGCAGATCATCAGGACAAAAAATCACCAATGAGTTCCAGAACCTCAATTTGACTCTTAACCAAATGAACTTAATTGATACCTACAGAACACTCCATCCAAAGACCACAGCATATACATTCTACTCTTCACCGCATGGAACGTATTCTAAGATTGACCTCATAATTGGCCAAAAATCAAGAATAAGCAGATTTAAAAGGACAGAAATTTTACCATGTACCTTCTCGAATCACATTGGAATAAAATAA
>NW_007127879.1:0-3097 GCF_000164805.1 Carlito syrichta
GGCTTATATTCCCTTATCTGTATTTCTTGCCTCCATTGTATTCTTGATTTATATTCAGAACCATCCTGCCTTTTATTTCTCCTCCATCATCAACGTAATTGTAAGGATTAGTCCCTTTCCCAGAAAACATTGTGTGTATGTATCTATCTACTTCTCTCTTTCTCTCTTTCTTTCTATCTATCATATATGTATTTATCTATCAACTATGTATCTATCTGTCATCTATCTTACCTATCAGTTATCTACCTAATATTTCTCTCTGTAATCTATCTATCTATTGATCTGTCTGTCATAATCATCTATTTATGTATCTATCATCTATTTATCTACTTATAATCTATCTATCTAATCTATCTATCTATCTACCTATCTGTCTAATCTTTCCCAGAAGGTGTGTCAGATTTTACTACAGGTTTTGGCATGACATTCATTCAAAGAGCTTCAATTTGAATGTTAGATACCACTCTCCTTAAGGCTTCAAGTTTTTCTATGTGTCTCAGAGTTTTCTCCTCTTTACAGCACTCTACAAGATCTTATGTTTTCTTTCCACTTACTCTCTAATGCCAGGCAGTTTTGTTCTTTCTTTTGCTTCCTATACTTTTTCTAATTCATGCTTTCATAATTTGACCTTCCATACTAAACAACTATTTTGTTTTGAAAGGATGATTTTGTTTATTGTATTTTCTTTCATACAATGGGGATATTTTTTACCATGCACATTACATATGTCCACAATAAAGGGAGCATATATTAATTTCTAAAGGTCTGCAGAAAAGATGCTCAAAAAGTACAGAGCATTCCCATATAATTCTCCCCCCCCCGCACACACAGTGTTTTGAATTAGTATGGTGTATTTGGTACAACTGACACTTTACTATTAACTAAAGTTCATAGTTTACTGTAAGGTTCACTTTTGTGTTGTACATTTCTTTTCTTCTTCTTTTTCTCTTTTTTTTTGATTTGGAATCTCACTCTGTCACCCAGGCTGGAGTGCAGTGCCACACTCACGGCCACCCCAATACCCATCTTCTTGGCTCCACTAATCCTTCTGCCTCAGCCTTCCAAGTAGCCAGAACTACAAGTGTGTGCTATCACACCTGGCTAATTTTTTTATTTATTGTAGAGATGAGGTCTCTTCAAGTTGCCCAGGCCATTCTCAAATCTGTGGGCATTATAATAAGCCCTGAAACCGCATAATGTTTGCTAGTTCTCTGACTTTATTCTTCTTCAAGATTCTGTTGGCTATTATGGATATTTTACCTTTTCATATAAGTTTTAGTTTGCTGATATCTACAGAGTAACTTGAAGAAATTATGACTGATACTGTGTTGAATCCAGTTGGAAAAACTGACATCTTAACAATATTGAGCCTTCCTATATAAATATAAATATTTCTTTAGATCTTCTTTTTATTTAGATCTTCTTTGATTTTTTTCACCAGAGCTTTTTAGTTTTCCTCATATGGATATTGTGCATATTTTGTTATATTATACCTATTACAACTATTTGGTGTTGGGAGCCGGCCATGGAGGCCCACCCGAGCATTAGGGATCCAGGCGGGCTGTGGACCCTGAGACCACTAGGATGAGTTCAGGAGCTGATGACCCATTCCCTCTTCCCTTCTTTGCTGTTTGGCACATCCCACTAGCAGGGACTTTGATAATCTAAGCATGAAGTTCTGAGAGTACGACAGGCATGTCTTACTTTAGGAGTCCTTTGTTCCCGTTTCTCACAGACTGCAGTTTTGGCTTTAAATTTAACATAATTCAAACTCAGGTCACATTTGGGAGCCTTTAATACAGTGCAAGCTTCTTTTAAGATTTAAAAGTATATTTGTAGAATTAGTATATACATATAAAGTACTGTTTCAACCTTAATAATATAGATAATTATCTAGAGTTACTAGAAACGGCCCAGCACGAACTTTGGGCTGGGCCACATTCCTAAAGGCCCAGCACGAACCTTGGGTTAGGCCACATTCCTAAGGGCCTGGTGCATACTTTGGACTAGGCTGCTTTCTTTTAAATCAGTTTTTAGCTACAGTTAGTATAGATTTTTTTCTACTTATTATAGAAATTGAATTTATTTTATTCATAGAAAGTGTTGTAGAATAGGTCATGCTAACATCAGGGAATGATGTTAGTTCAAGCATGATCAATCATGATATTTTGAGGTTTAATAAGAATACAGCTAACTTTAGAAATTTCATTGTTCCCATTTTCTATTATTGTGGTTTTGGCCTTAGGACAATTTACAGTTTATATTTGGGTTTATTTTTAGAAGGTTTATTGCTGATGATCAACCTTATATATTAGGATTAGGAATTAGAAACTTTTATCGAAGTCAAAATAGATACATAGGATTTTAAAACAGCCATTTTGTTAAGAGACTGTAATCAATTGTTCCTAGAAATGGCCCAGCATGATCTTTTGACTGGGCCACATTCCTTAGGAACTGGTTTGGGCTATAATTAAGAGTTTCTATAGTGTAGGTGGAATTAGCGTAAAATAGAAAGGAATTAGGATTTAAGTTGGTCATTAGGTGTTGTGTATGCATAAGTTTTAAAAATTATTGATCATTGGAATATTATGATGTTAGAAATTGTTGTATTGCTTTTGAGAAATATTAACCAAGCATGAGGAACAGTGAGATAATTTTGGGATTGCCCTTCCTCATGCTTGAGGAAATGCCTGGTGGGTGGGGGATGCCCCTCATCCACCTGGCTTTGTGTTCATGTAATGTCTTGTGATTTAATTGGGATTGTTCTTCCTCATGCCTAAGGAAACACCTGGTGGGTGGGGGACGCCCCTCACCCACCTGGCTTTGTGTTCACATGAAAGACTTGTGAGACTGTGTAAAATTTGGGGATAAATACCCACTGTAACTTCCAATAAATGACTTCTACTCAATCCATTGGACAGTTGTCCATTTTCTTTCTTTCTCTTTCTTTCTTTCTTTTAATATCTATCCTACAGAATTGGTTTCTGCACTAGACAGAGTCCAGTCTCTTTCTTTCTCCCCCCATCTCTCTCTTTCTTTCTCTTTATTTCTCCAGAATAATTGCTGATGCCACCACACCTTCCAGGGACCATCTAAA
>NW_007127880.1:0-6241 GCF_000164805.1 Carlito syrichta
AAGTTTTGCTTCTTTTGTATGACATGTCTCATTTTCTACCTTTATTAAAGTTATGTGAATCTGTTTCATCGCTTGATAAGACTGTACACTCGATATGGACAGAAATCAAGTCTTTTTTCATCCTTTTTGTGTCCCTTAGGACTTCAATTATTAATCTAGCACATGATAGATATACCTAAATATTTGAAGAAAATAAATTTTATTAGAAAAATGATTTCTTTTTTTTTTCAGGCAGAGCATTGGAATATTGAAAACTCTCTCTTACTGAAAGAAATATTAATTTAATGGAAAGTGAGATTCAAGAGAAAATTCCTTTACTTTCTAAGAAGGAATCATGTTTTCACCCAATTGCACATTCTTTACTTAAGAAAAACAAAGATGGTTCAACATACAAGTAAGTAACTTTAAGCATTACTCAGATATCAACTGGAGTCTAGATGAGACACAGATATGATTGGGCCAAACTTCCTCCATGCTTTGTGGAATATGTAATGACTACTTCAAGATTTCTCTAAAATCTGGGGATTGGCAGATGTGTGTGGACAGAGGCTTATATTCCCTTATCTGTATTTCTTGCCTCCATTGCATTCTTGATTTATATTCAGAACCATCCTGCCTTGTATTTCTCCTCCATCATCAACCTAATTGTAAGGATTAGTCCCTTTCCCAGAAAACATTGTGTGTATGTATCTATCTACTTCTCTCTTTCTCTCTTTCTTTCTATCTATCGTATATGTATTTATCTATCAACTATGTATCTATCTGTCATCTATCTTACCTATCAGTTATCTACCTAATATTTCTCTCTGTAATCTATCTATCTATTGATCTGTCTGTCATAATCATCTATTTATGTATCTATCATCTATTTATCTACTTATAATCTATCTATCTATCTAATCTATCTATCTATCTACCTATCTGTCTAATCTTTCCCAGAAGGTGTGTCAGATTTTACTACAGGTTTTGGCATGACATTCATTCAAAGAGCTTCAATTTGAATGTTAGATACCACTCTCCTTAAGGCTTCAAGTTTTTCTATGTGTCTCAGAGTTTTCTCCTCTTTACAGCACTCTACAAGATCTTATGTTTTCTTTCCACTTACTCTCTAATGCCAGGCAGTTTTGTTCTTTCTTTTGCTTCCTATACTTTTTCTAATTCATGCTTTCATAATTTGACCTTCCATACTAAACAACTATTTTGTTTTGAAAGGATGCTTTTGTTTATTGTATTTTCTTTCATACAATGGGGATATTTTTTACCATGCACATTACATATGTCCACAATAAAGGGAGCATATATTAATTTCTAAAGGTCTGCAGAAAAGATGCTCAAAAAGTACAGAGCATTCCCATATAATTCTCCCCCCCCCCGCAGACACAGTGTTTTGAATTAGTATGGTGTATTTGGTACAACTGACACTTTACTATTAACTAAAGTTCATAGTTTACTTTAAGGTTCACTTTTGTGTTGTACATTTCTTTTCTTTTTTTTTTTTGATTTGGAATCTCACTCTGTCACCCAGGCTGGAGTGCAGTGCCACACTCACGGCCACCCCAATACCCATGTTCTTGGCTCCACTAATCCTTCTGCCTCAGCCTTCCAAGTAGCCAGAACTACAAGTGTGTGCTATCACACCTGGCTAATTTTTTTATTTATTGTAGAGATGAGGTCTCTTCAAGTTGTCCAGGCCATTCTCAAATCTGTGGGCATTATAATAAGCCCTGAAACCGCATAATGTTTGCTAGTTCTCTGACTTTATTCTTCTTCAAGATTCTGTTGGCTATTATGGATATTTTACCTTTTCATATAAGTTTTAGTTTGCTGATATCTACAGAGTAACTTGAAGAAATTATGACTGATACTGTGTGAATCCAGTTGGAAAAACTGACATCTTAACAATATTGAGCCTTCCTATATAAATATAAATATTTTCTTTAGATCTTCTTTTTATTTAGATCTTCTTTGATTTTTTTCACCAGAGCTTTTTAGTTTTCCTCATATGGATATTGTGCATATTTTGTTATATTATACCTATTACAACTATTTGGTGTTGGGAGCCGGCCATGGAGGCCCACCCGAGCATTAGGGATCCAGGCGGGCTGTGGACCCTGAGACCACTAGGATGAGTTCAGGAGCTGATGACCCATTCCCTCTTCCCTTCTTTGCTGTTTGGCACATCCCACTAGCAGGGACTTTGATAATCTAAGCATGAAGTTCTGAGAGTACGACAGGCATGTCTTACTTTAGGAGTCCTTTGTTCCCGTTTCTCACAGACTGCAGTTTTGGCTTTAAATTTAACATAATTCAAACTCAGGTCACATTTGGGAGCCTTTAATACAGTGCAAGCTTCTTTTAAGATTTAAAAGTATATTTGTAGAATTAGTATATACATATAAAGTACTGTTTCAACCTTAATAATATAGATAATTATCTAGAGTTACTAGAAACGGCCCAGCACGAACTTTGGGCTGGGCCACATTCCTAAAGGCCCAGCACGAACCTTGGGTTAGGCCACATTCCTAAGGGCCTGGTGCATACTTTGGACTAGGCTGCTTTCTTTTAAATCAGTTTTTAGCTACAGTTAGTATAGATTTTTTTCTACTTATTATAGAAATTGAATTTATTTTATTCATAGAAAGTGTTGTAGAATAGGTCATGCTAACATCAGGGAATGATGTTAGTTCAAGCATGATCAATCATGATATTTTGAGGTTTAATAAGAATACAGCTAACTTTAGAAATTTCATTGTTCCCATTTTCTATTATTGTGGTTTTGGCCTTAGTACAATTTACAGTTTATATTTGGGTTTATTTTTAGAAGGTTTATTGCTGATGATCAACCTTATATATTAGGATTAGGAATTAGAAACTTTTATAGAAGTCAAAATAGATACATAGGATTTTAAAACAGCCATTTTGTTAAGAGACTGTAATCAATTGTTCCTAGAAATGGCCCAGCATGATCTTTTGACTGGGCCACATTCCTTAGGAACTGGTTTGGGCTATAATTAAGAGTTTCTATAGTGTAGGTGGATTTAGCGTAAAATAGAAAGGAATTAGGATTTAAGTTGGTCATTAGGTGTTGTGTATGCATAAGTTTTAAAAATCATTGATCATTGGAATATTATGATGTTAGAAATTGTTGTATTGCTTTTGAGAAATATTAACCAAGCATGAGGAACAGTGAGATAATTTTGGGATTGCCCTTCCTCATGCTTGAGGAAATGCCTGGTGGGTGGGGGATGCCCCTCATCCACCTGGCTTTGTGTTCATGTAATGTCTTGTGATTTAATTGGGATTGTTCTTCCTCATGCCTAAGGAAACACCTGGTGGGTGGGGGACGCCCCTCACCCACCTGGCTTTGTGTTCACATGAAAGACTTGTGAGACTGTAAAATTTGGGGATAAATACCCACTGTAACTTCCAATAAATGACTTCTACTCAATCCATTGGACAATTGTCCATTTTCTTTCTTTCTTTTTCTTTCTTTCTTTTAATATCTATCCTACAGAATTGGCTTCTGCACTAGACAGAGTCCAGTCTCTTTCTTTCTCCCCCCGTCTCTCTCTTTCTTTCTCTTTATTTCTCCAGAATAATTGCTGATGCCACCACACCTTCCAGGGACCATCTAAATCTATTTGCAGGGGCTGCCCCCCCACAATTTGGGGCTAATGAAACAGTGTATTTTTAAATTTCAGTTGTTCATAGTTGGTATATATGGAAGTAATTATTTATTTATTTATTTATTTATGTTTGAGTTGGGAGTCTCACTCTGTCACCCAGACTGGAGTGCAGTGGCCGCTCCTGGCCACCGCAACCTCGACGTGCTGGGCTCTGGCGATCCTTCCGCCTCAGCTTCCAAGTAGCCGGAATTACAGGCGCGTGCTACCACGCCCAGCTAATTTTTTGATTTTATTGTAGAGATGAGGTCTCACTGCCCAGGCAGGTCTCGAACCCGTGGGCTCAGGCAATCCACTCACCTCAGACTCCCAAAGGTGCAGGATTACAGGCTGAGCCACCGAGCCCAGCTGAAAGTAATTATTTTTTATTATTAACTCTGCTTCTTATAAATTTGCCGTCATTGTTTATTAGTCCAGGGTGTTTTTGTTGATGTTAGATAGTTTGTACATAGACAATCATGTCATATTCAAGCAAAGATAGTTTTATTTCTTGCTTTCCAATATATAGTTTTATGTATTTTTCTTGCCTTGTTGCATTAACTAGGAATTACAGTATGATGTTGAATTGGAGTGGTGAGAAGGAACTTTCTTTTCTTGTTTCTGATCTTGGATAGGGTTAGAAATTTTAGTTGATCACCATTAAGCATATTAGCTATAGTGGTCTGTAGATTTTTTTTTTTATCAAGTTGAAGGAGTTCTCTTCTCTGTTTGCTGAATCATTATCATGAATGAGTGTTGAATTTTGTCAAATGTTTCTTCTTACTGATTGATCTTATTATATGACTTTTCTTCTTTAGCCTGTTGATGTAGTAAATTATATTAATTGATTTTCAAATGTGGAACCAGTCTTGCATACCTGGAATAAATCCCACTTGGTCATGTTGCTAATTTTTTTTTTTTTTTTGAGTTGGAATCTCACCGCATCATCCAGGTTGGAGTGCCATGGCAAACTCATGGCCACCCCAGCATCGACCTGCTGGGCTTCAGTGATATTCCACCTCAGCCTTCCAAGTAGCCAGAACTATAGACACATGCTATGATGCCTGGATAATTTTTGATTTATTGTAGAGACGAAGTCTCACCAAGTTGGTCTGTAGTTTTCCTTAAAATATCTTGGTTTTAGCCTCATAGAATGACCTACAAATATTCTCCTGTGTATAGTTTCTGAAACAGATTGTAGAGAACTTATTCTTTAAATGTTTTGGAAAAGAAACACTTCTACACTGCTGGTGGGAATGCAAACTAGTGCAACCTGTTTGAAAAACAGTGTGGCAATTTCTGAAAGAACTAGAAACTGACATTCCATATGACCCAGAAATCCCTCTATTGGGAATATAACCAGAGGAAATCAAGTTATTCTACCAAAAAGATAACTGCACACACGTTTGTTGCAGCTCTATTCACAATGGCTGCTAAAACATGGAACCATTCATGCTGCCCATCGAAGCTGGACTGGATTAAAAAAAAATGTGGTACATATATACAATGGAATATTACACAGCCATAAAGAAGGACAAACATATGAACTTTGCAGAAACTTGGATGAATTTAGAGTCTATCATATTCAGTGATCTATCACAGGAAGAAAGAACAGAATATCATATATTCTCCCTCATAAGCAGCACTTGAACAGTTAACATAATATGATAAGAAAGGGATTGGCAGTAGTGGGAAACTGGCAGGGGAGGAGAGGTGGGATTGGCAATTGAGAGAAACTGACAAGGGAGGGAGGAGCACACCTCATTAGCAAAGGTACCTGCATAAAGAACATCTGTATACATAACCCTGAATCATACCCCATATCTTTAAAATAAAGGAAAAAAACTAAAAGAAAAAATGTTTTGGTAGAAGTCACCAGTAAAACTATCTGCATTGGATACTTCCAGTTTGGGAAGGTTATTAATTTTTAACTAAGTAAAACTATTAAATGTTTATAAAAAGAAACATTCCTCCTGATATGCATATACAATTACAAAACCAAATTTGTGTAGAGAAATGCTCCTTCTCTTGCCTGATGCTCCTGGGTTCTAGCTCCAGGTCTTCAGGCAGCTTCTTCAATGGCCCAGAGTCTTGCCTGGTGGGACTTTTAGGGTATCTTTCCAGTGTCTGGAATGTCTTTTCTTTTCTTGCCCAAGCATCATGTCATTTACCTCAGTTTACATAGCACTTCCTTAGGAGTCCTTTCCTTGACTTCTGCATTATCTTTACTCCTCAACTGTGTGTCCCACAGAAATATGTGCTCTTCCCCCTCAGGTTTCATATTTTAATGGACGTCTCCCTCTGCCCTTGGCTGGAAGCTCAGTTAGATCAGAAGCAGTAGTTACCATTTTCACTATTGTGTCCTCTTCATCTAAAATAGAGTCTGATTAGAACAGATGATCAGCAAAAAGTTACCAAATTAATAAAAGAGATAAATAATTTAAAATCTGGAATTAAATGGTCAGATATGTAAATGTTCTATAAAATAATGACTCAAGCTGTGATGTTAACATCCAGAAGGGAGGTGCTAGAATATATTCATGCTGCTTATAATTATTATCTTTTTTAGAAAATAGGAT
>NW_007127881.1:0-791 GCF_000164805.1 Carlito syrichta
CCTCCCAAAGGCACGGGATTACAGGCTGAGCCACCAAGCCCGGCTGAAAGTAATTATTTTTTATTATTAACTCTGCTTCTTATAAATTTACCATCATTGTTTATTAGTCCAGGGTGTTTTTGTTGATGTTGGATAGTTTGTACATAGACAATCATGTCATATTCAAGCAAAGATAGTTTTATTTCTTGCTTTCCAAGATATAGTTTTATGTATTTTTCTTGCCTTGTTGTATTAACTAGGAATTACAGTATGATGTTGAATTGGAGTGGTGAGAAGGAACTTTCTTTTCTTGTTTCTGATCTTGGATAGGGGTTAGAAATTTTAGTTGATCACCATTAAGCATATTAGCTATAGTGGTCTGTAGATTTTTTTTTATCAAGTTGAAGGAGTTCTCTTCTCTGTTTGCTGAATCATTATCATGAATGAGTGTTGAATTTTGTCAAATGTTTCTTCTTACTGATTGATCTTATTATATGACTTTTCTTCTTTAGCCTGTTGATGTAATAAATTATATTAATTGATTTTCAAATGTGGAACCAGTCTTGCATACCTGGAATAAATCCCACTTGGTCATGTTGCTATTTTTTTTTTTTTTTGAGTTGGAATCTCACCCCATCATCCAGGCTGGAGTGCCATGGCAAACTCATGGCCACCCCAGCATCGACCTGCTGGGCTTCAGTGATATTCCACCTCAGCCTTCCAAGTAGCCAGAACTATAGACACATGCTATGATGCCTGGATAATTTTTGATTTATTGTAGAGACAAAGTCTCACCAAGTTGGTCTGTAGTT
>NW_007127882.1:0-5408 GCF_000164805.1 Carlito syrichta
AACTTTCTGGTATCAAAAATTGACAACTTTTTTCCCTGCATCTGGAAAGATGTTGAGAAAATATTGATTTCATCATATGATAATGAGACTTGCATTGGGAAACATTAACTCTGTCACAAATACAATCCAATCTAGCTGCTATCCCTCTCCATTGAGCCACTGATGACACTTGGTGATATTTCTCTACCAGCGTGCCTGAGTAGCGCTATTGTGCTTGTTCTAATATATAATACTTTTGTACCAATCATGACTGGCTGCTCCTGCAAGTGCCCATCTATCCTCAGGAATGTTGAAGCTCCTCTTTCAGAATCCCTTCAATCTCTTTTATCCAGAAATCAAAGGCAGAAACCTGGTACAGAAGAGAGCCTCCAGTACTCTGTTCTGGCACTGTGACCCCAGCAGCCCTGTGGATTCGTTAGGATGGTATCTTAGTGGTTGTTAAATGTCTTAAATAGTCTCTCTTCAGTAACCTCCAAACCTGGGAACATTTTTTACTTTTAATCTTTCCCTCACCTTTCAGTCCTTTCACCTTACTGAAACATTTTATTCCATTGGCTTCTGTGGGTGCAAGATTATGTTGTTTTCTTTCTGACCTCTCCTAGCCTTGCCTCTGTCTCCATCACAGGTTCATCCTATCCACCCAGACATTACACGTTGACCTCTCAGGGCTCAATTCCAGTTCCTCTTCTCTCTTGAACACTCATTGTAAGTTATCACAGGTTCATCCTATCCACCCAGACATTACACGCTGACCTCTCAGGGCTCAATTCCAGTTCCTCTTCTCTCTTGAACACTCATTGTAAGTCATTTCCCCCCCCACACCTATGACTTCAGTTACATTCACAAACAACAATTCACAGATGTGTGTATCTGATTTGAACTTCTTTGTTGCCAGTGGTGGATTTCACATGTTCACATTTTGACCTGTCCAGACTGAGCTTAACAGTCTGCCTAACAGTCCTCCTGTTCTCAGTGAACATGCCTCCGCAATCTGCTTACTTTTGTAAACTCAGACCTTGGGAGTCACCTACAATGCCTCATTCTCTCTCATCTTCCATCTCCAATTTATCACTGTCCTACTCATTTTTCTTCCTTAAGGGTCCTAAATCTGTCCACTTCTCCATATGTTCACTTCCCCCACTCTTGTCAAGGTTCTCATCATCTAGGATTTAGGGTTCTGTCACAGGCAACTCTGATCCCCTTGTACTTTCTTCTTTCTCTAATCTCCTCCTCAAGATGGAAAGCATCTCATGATGCACACCTCATGTTTTTCCCCTACTTTAAACACGCCAAAGGCCTCTCATTTCTCTCAGCATAGAGAACACATTTCTTCACATAAACTCCATGGCCAAGCACAGTTTTCCTCTTTTCAGGCTCACCCTGCATAAGCTGTCTCTTGTGATAGGGTGGCTACACTGAGCACGCCCCCCTATCACACTCCCACCCTACAACATTTGAACTTCAGCTCAAATGCTAAAAATTCCAAGAACACCTTTTCTCATACCCTTTGCAAGTCAGAACTCTTTTAACCACTGAACCATTTCTTAGCAACATCAACCACAGTTGTAACTTTACATTTATCTGGGCAAACTTTTTTTAGTTTCTGTTTTCCCATGAAGCCCTTCATGAAGCCTGCAGACTGTGCCTGTTTTGTTTTGTTTTTTTGAGTTGGAGTCTCACTCTGTTGCCCAGACTGGAGTTCAGTGTCATGCTCATGGCCACCACATCCTCGACCCGCTGGGCTCAGATGATCCTTCTGCCTCAGCCTTCCAAGTACCTGGAACCACAGATGTGCACCACCACGCTCGGCGAATTTTTTTGATTTATTGTAGAGATGAGGTCTCACCAAGTTGCCCGGGCTGGTCTCTAACCCCTGCACTCAGGTAATACTCTCGCCTCAGTCTCCCAAATTGCTAGGATTACAGGCTTGAGCCACCACGCATGGCTTTTTTGTTTGTTTGATTTTGTTTGTTTATTCTTGTATTTTCAGTGACACATACAAGGTGATCACTAATTTTCTATTAAATAATAAATATTTACCAAAGTTTTTTTTTAATACCAAGTTCTCTCTTAAAGAAGTACTCTGGATTATTTTTACTAAAATATCCAAGTTGTATTCAGGCCTTGACAATTATGAGGTATCTTTTCCTTGTGTTTGTGTATTTTTGTCCTTGAATGAGAGAAATAGATGGTGGCTTTGTTCTCATTCTGTTTTGTATCAGTTGGAATCCCTTCCACATGGAGGAGGGCCCATTAACTTAAAAGGAAATTCTACACATGGAAAAGATACAAAGGAAAAAAGTCGAGCCCTGATTTTCCAGGGTTAATGGCCAGGGTTAATCCATGGTTAATGGCCTGGATCTTGAAGAGGTTTAGGTGGGTAAACTCTGAAAATAAACAATTCACTCTCAGTGAACACTTCAGAAATAATGCATCAATAGGGAATTGAGCAAATTCTAGGATAAAAGGAGAAGAAATTCTTCAGGAGTCATTTTAAGAATCAAGACAGTGCAAAGAGCCTAGTGAGCTGCAGAGGCGTGAACAATGCTCTCATTGTGTGCGTGTCACTAATGTTCTGGAAGAAAAATTCAGGAAGAAGAAGTTTCAGAACTTTTTCAGGTAGAATGAGTGGATGATGGTGAAGACACCATGGATGCAGTCCTTGTAGATTGGAAATTCCAGGAAAAAAATGGGACAGATGCGCCTTTGATTACCCAGTAAGGTTATTTTGTGAAACGATAACTTGGAGTTCTGTTCAACTTACAAAATTTTATATAGGTGGTTATAACTTAACTTATTCCAGTGTTATTAGATGGAGATTGAATTTTACAAAGAAACCAAAGAAAGTTATTATTTTTTTGGCAGTTATATCCCCCCAAAAGGGGGCATTTGATGTGAAATATTAAATATTGGTTCCTTATTTTCAATCAGTTTTTATTGTACTCTATTAATATGCTTTCAGTCAGTCAAATCAGTTCCTTTTTTTAAATGGCTAAGTTTCTTTCATCACAGTAATTTCCTATATACTGCTCCAGAATTATTTCCTTCTATGTTGTACTGTTGTGTTATTTCACAGGTTGCTTACAATCTGCCTCAGTTTTTCAACATGCTGTATTCATTACACATTAAAGGAATCTCAAGAGATTGCCTATTTTAAACAAGCAATAATGTGATATCAACTTGCATTTTTAATAACATGGATATTGTAGGAAAACAGGCAAAATACCAGTAAATAGAAGGAGGAAATCAATATAACTTTATATTCTACCATCAATTTTCAATCATAGCTAACATTTTGTTATATACTACAGTCTTTTGTCTTCGCAAATATAACTGAAAGAATACCATACATATTATGCATTATGTATATTATAAAATATTAATAGGTTCTGATCTAAGCCCTTGACATATATTATTTCACTTGATCCTCACAACAACTCTATGTTACAGGTATTATTATTATTTTTGTTTGTTTGTTTTTTATTTGGAGTCTCACTCGGTCGCCCAGACTGGAGTGCAGTGGGATAGGGTAAGTTACAACTCTCATAAACCACAACTTTATGTGGAAAGGCAGCAGAAGGTGATGATGAAAGATGTACTTCCCATTCCTCATTTCTATTTCTGAAATCTTATTTTGTTCTCTGAGTTTCTGTAAGAGCTACTTCTGCTTAAAACTTCTGTCTTTACCCAAACTTTACATAGTCTCAGCAAAGAACATTGGAAATGTGGCTGGCTAATGCAAAGCCCGGGAATCTGCAGTGCCCACCATCTCAGTCACCTACCCAGGACGTATCTGAATTACCTTATTTTCCCATGCAGCATATTTAGAACTTCATAATTATAACTTTCCTTTTGGTTTTGTATTTCTCTTCCTGCCTCTTATGTCATTTCTTGGTTCCTAAGCTTCCTAAGGAGATTTTTTTCTCTCTCCTTCTATATAATAATCCACAGCCAACTCAAGAACATGTGCTTGGTGAGGTGGGTGGGGAAGAAACTTAAGTCTATAAAGAAACCACAGGAGTTAAAGTTAACTTTCCACAGTTCCCTCTGTGAAAGCACTGGGGCACCTGATCCAAACCTTCCTTCCTAGGTCTGCTCATGATAGATTAAAGAAGAACCTAAAGAGTGCTTCAGGGTACATGTAGACCTCAGCTACTTTACAGTGTAAAAGCAGTACATCTAGTTTCACCCCTTGAGGCCTACCAAGTCAGTATATGGGAAGACTCCTTTCCCTGTTCTTGAATCCCTGTCTCAGGCAGACCTTAGAAACTTCTCTGCTGGCCACAAAGACAAGTAACCTGTATCCTGAGGATGCCTGTGCTTGCAAAGGTAGGTCATCCAAATTCACTGGGTGACTGGCCTGGCCTATATCCTTGAGCTACCTAGGTAGACTCTGCGTTTTGTGACCTACCATGTAGAAGCAGCTGCTCATCTACCGAGAAAGCCTATGAATATGCTTTGTAATCTACTAAGCTCAAACTGTCAAATGTCCTATGCTTTATAACCTCTACCCAGGCTGCAGCCATCAAAAAACCCAGCTGCACAGCTGAAAACAGCTTGCCTGGTTGAACATAAGCAAGGTCAAGGTCAGATCCCCTGCTAACAGAGTTCAAGACCTTGGCCACATGAGACCTTTTCCACATGGACTTTTTCTCCCCATAATTCTATTCCTAGTCTGTTTTCCAACTTTATGATCCAGTGTGTCATTCAGATGTTGAGTCTGAACTTACCCCTCACGTACCAGTGTTGCCAACCTTGTCAAGGCTTGCTTTGATGGTGTGGAGAGAGCTAGCTGGACACATGCCTTCTTCCAGTGGGCCAGCCCCCAGGAGGAGATGTGGGGCTCTTCCCCTTGTCATGGCTGGCCTTTCAGTAGCTTTCACAGTTTGGAAAAGAAGCTTGGGTGATAATTATGACAGTAAATTTTGAAAGTGGTTTGTCTCTGAGCAAATGAGAACATGCCCCTTCAATTCTCCAGGTGCTTTTTACTCATGAAATGATGGGTTTGTTTGCTCTTGTTTATTTGGGAACTCAAAACAGAATTTGACATTCACATGCTAATAGGCTGTAAGTGGCTACAGTTGTGAATGTTGATAGCTTTATTGAGCAATTTTAAATTAGAAAGCAAAATTAATGTTTTATATTTTATCTTTCTCTGTGAAGTGGCTCTACTACTAATCCCATTTGTCTTGGTATTCTTTTCAAATCTTATTTTGTCTTTGTCTCCTATTCCTCACTTGTCTTTTTTTTTTCTTAATTTTCCCTTAACATTCTTATCCCTTGTGTTCTGACCATTTTTCCTGAATGTGTACCTTTTCCTGCCTTATTCCACTGTGTTACCTTGATTTCAGTTTCTCTTTCCCTCAATTCCTTAATGAATTGTTATTTCTAAAATTCTATTTTGAGCT
>NW_007127883.1:0-846 GCF_000164805.1 Carlito syrichta
GTGTGTCATTCAGATGTTGGGTCTGAACTTACCCCTCACGTACCAGTGTTGCCAACCTTGTCAAGGCTTGCTTTGATGGTGTGGAGAGAGCTAGCTGGACACATGCCTTCTTCCAGTGGGCCAGCCACCAGGAGGAGATGGGGGCTCTTCCCCTTGTCATGGCTGGCCTTTCAGTAGCTTTCACAGTTTGGAAAAGAAGCTTGGGTGATAATTATGACAGTAAATTTTAAAAGTGGTTTGTCTCTGAGCAAATGAGAACATGCCCCTTCAGCTCTCCAGGTGCTTTTTACTCATGAAATGATGGGTTTGTTTGCTCTTGTTTATTTGGGAACTCAAAACAGAATTTGACATTCACATGCTAATAGGCTGTAAGTGGCTACTGTTGTGGATGTTGATAGCTTTATTTGGCAATTTTAAATTTGAAAGCAAAATTAATGTTTTATATTTTATCTTTCTCTGTGAAGTGGCTCTACTACTAATCCCATTTGTCTTGGTATTCTTTTCAAATCTTATTTTGTCTTTGTCTCCTATTCCTCACTTGTCTTTTTTTTTTTCTTAATTTTCCCTTAACATTCTTATCCCTTGTGTTCTGACCATTTTTCCTGAATGTGTACCTTTTCCTGCCTTATTCCACTGTGTTACCTTGATTTCAGTTTCTCTTTCCCTCAATTCCTTAATGAATTGTTATTTCTAAAATTCTATTTTGAGCTAATTGTCACTAGGAAAACAAGTCTATTAGTGATGAGTGAGCTTCCCTTATTGTAAAAGGAAGGGCTGAGACCTGATCAGTGCATCTTAAATTTTTTATGATGGCAACTTGCTTACTGACAGTGTTCAGTGCTGAAC
>NW_007127884.1:0-812 GCF_000164805.1 Carlito syrichta
TAGGAAAACAAGTCTATTAGTGATGAGTGAGCTTCCCCTATTGTAAAAGGAAGGGCTGAGACCTGATCAGTGCATCTTAAATTTTTTATGATGGCAACTTGCTTACTGACAGTGTTCAGTGCTAAACACTTTCCCAGGGTGCCTGGGAAGGGAAGTGGACCTTGTGCCCTCACGACATGAACCTTGTGCCCTCACAAATGGCAGCTGTAATCTCCTTCTTTTCCTCTTCAATTTAGAAAGCCTCTTGAAATGGAAATGACTGCAAAGTCATAGGGATAATCTTGAATCAATTCTAGTTATTTTTATGTCAATTATTTGTCAATTTCATTTTAACTTTTAAAATTATGAGTAACTCATAGCATCAAACAACTTAATTGACTATCTCCACTGGACTGAATTATGTTTAATAAACATCTTTTTTCACCATAACATTGAATGTTTCTAGAAGTAAAAACTTTTAGAAATAATGGTGCATCTTTGAGAGATTAATCCAATGGTGCCAGTAAGATCAGGCAATTTATTGCTTCACATTGTCTTAAGTCTTAAACTATAAAATGCCCATTCTTGCCTTTACATATGTAGTCTCTGCTTTTTTTTACTTCACTGGTGTCTTAATCCCTATATCATTTTCTCCTTCTCTGTTAGTGCCCTTGATCATTTTCTCTGCCTGACCTAGATTGAATGGATGATCATCTGAGTTGCTCTTTTGCCCCAAACCTTCAATATCTCCTTACCTCTGTTAGAGAGGTCCCTTGAGTTTAGAAGTTCAGGATTCTGGATCAGTTCCCATTTACCTGCTCCTTTTCTGCGTC
>NW_007127885.1:0-849 GCF_000164805.1 Carlito syrichta
AAAACCTCAACATATCCATAATTGACAGAATAAGACATTAGGCATGAAATGAGAATATAAAATCCATGTTCTATAGAAAGGCAAACAGTGCTTAAGTCCATCAAGATGACTGCACTTCACAGTTAGACCCTTCTCTGTGCTTTTCACTACATCCACTCCCATCTTCTTTGTCCTTATAGCATCTTAACTGTATCACCAACTTCTTACTCTCTACTAATTTTTTTCAAGGAGTACACATGCTCAATTGTTACCCTTACTAAAAGAGAGAAAGAGAGGGAGGGAGGGAGGAAGGAACCTAAATTCAAACAACCGCCAACCTCCTCATTCCTTGTGCCCTATTTTGTTTTAACTCTGTCTTCCATGCTTCTCTGGGAAGGGCACTCTTTGGTCATTGTTCCCATTTTTTGCTTCCAGTTCACTTTTAACCAAATTAATTCTGACTTCAAATCCCACTGCCACACCAAAATTGGCACTCTAAAGATACTGTAGTATCTACAGTCTACTGTCATTTCCTTTTCCTTGCTGAATTTGACACTCCAGCCACACATTCTTGAATTTCACCTTGCCTTTGGCTTCCATGAAATTACTGCTTTTATTTCTCTGACATTCCTTTTCTGACCCTTTTGTGATCACCCTTGAGTGGTTGGTGTTCTCCAGGATTCTACCTTGAGCCACTGCTGTTTTGCTCAGTTTTAACTGCACCAGCATATATGGTGAGGATGTACAAGTCTATACCTGCAGTCCTAACCTCTCCCTCATGCTTCAGAGGACAGGTCACCTGAGAGTTTCCTACCCCTGCCTCAAATTCAGCATGGCTTTGGCCAAATTCATCATCAACTTCACCACTTC
>NW_007127886.1:0-770 GCF_000164805.1 Carlito syrichta
GTACTGCCAGGGGAATGAGATCAGTGAGATCACTGACTGGATCCATTCCAGTGTTATACCACCTCCTTCTTCAGGTTCAGCTTCTTCAAACCTACCTCACACTGTCTGCACTAGGTGGTTTTTTCATACTGTGTTCTTTTCCATCCTTCTCTATGGAAAACAAATAAACAAACTACGTCTTGACCGGACACATCTCTTCCCCTTCCAGGCTCTACTGAGGCACCATCTCCTCAAGGCTAGTCTACTACAACTCTTCAGGTGCCCCTTCTCTTTCTTGGCATGCATTTCTCCCCCATACTGTTACACTGAAACCATGTCTTTATAGGTCTCAAGTGTCCATAGATTCTTGACAGCATAAATTATGGCATCATCATTATTTTTTTATCTTGCATATGGCAGGCTCCTAAGAAATGGTCATTGAACTGAATCCATAACTCTCCTTGGTGGAGCCAGCCTTATATACCAGTAGATGAAATGTTGATTTACTTGTTGCAACTTGTGGAGTATCTACAAGACTTCTTCTATATCCAAAGTCATCTGGTAAAGTGGAATAATTAGTACACTTTCCTCAAGTGCATAAGTAGTATGCTACTTGTAGGACTTTGTAGGGTGGGTGATAATCTTAGTGTGAGATAATTTAGTTAGCTACTTTTTACTAAAAATTTGATGTGATCATTTGTTCTGAGGAAAATGAAGTTTTGATAGTATTTGTACAAGCAATAGTCTTTATACTTCAGTGTGAATAAGAATCATGTTGGAATCATGTTAAA
>NW_007127887.1:0-782 GCF_000164805.1 Carlito syrichta
GTCTGCACTAGGTGGTTTTTTCATACTGTGTTCTTTTCCATCCTTCTCTATGGAAAACAAATAAACAAACTACGTCTTGACCTGACAAATCTCTTCCCCTTCCAGGCTCCACTGAGGCACCATCTCCTCAAGGCTAGTCTACTACAACTCTTCAGGTGCCCCTTCTCTTTCTTGGTATGCATCTCTCCCCCATACTGTTACACTGAAACCATGTCTTTATAGGTCTCAAGTGTCCATAGATTCTTGACAGCATAAATTATGGCATCATCATTATTTTTTTATCTTGCATGTGGCAGGCTCCTAAGAAATGGTCATTGAACTAAATCCATAACTCTTCTTGGTGGAGCCAGCCTTATATACCAGTAGATGAAATGTTGATTTACTTGTTGCAACTTGTGGAGTATCTACAAGACTTCTTTTATATCCAAAGTCATCTGGTAAAGTGGAATAATTAGTACACTTTCCTCGAGTGCATAAGTAGTATGCTACTTGTAGGCCCTTGTAGGGTGGGTGATAATCTTAGTGTGAGATAATTTAGTTAGCTACTTTTTACTAAAAATTCGATGTGATCATTTGTTCTGAGGAAAATGAAGTTTTGATAGTATTTGTACAAGCAATAGTTTTTATACTTCAGTGTGAATAAGAATCATGTTGGAATCATGTTAAAATGTAGATTCTTGGGTTTCATATATATATATGTATATATATACACACACACACATATACACACACACATATATATATATGTGTGTGTATATATATATATATATATACACATACAG
>NW_007127888.1:0-768 GCF_000164805.1 Carlito syrichta
ATATACCAGTAGATGAAATGTGATTTACTTGTTGCAACTTGTGGAGTATCTACAAGACTTCTTCTATATCCAAAGTCATCTGGTAAAGTGGAATAATTAGTACACTTTCCTTGAGTGCATAAGTAGTATGCTACTCGTAGGCCCTCGTAGGGTGGGTGATAATCTTAGTGTGAGATAATTTAGTTAGCTACTTTTTACTAAAAATTCGATGTGATCATTTGTTCTGAGGAAAATGAAGTTTTGATAGTATTTGTACAAGCAATAGTTTTTATACTTCAGTGTGAATGAGAATCACGTTGGAATCATGTTAAAATGTAGATTCTTGGGTTTCATATATATATATGTATATATATACACACACACACATATACACACACACATATACATGTGTGTGTGTGTGTATATATATATATATACATACAGTCTGATTCATTCAGACTGGTAGGTAGGTAGTATTTTTAGAAAGTTTCCTAATGATTATAATACAGCGAGTAGAAATTATACTTTGAAAAATATTGTTTTTCTTTCTAAAGTAGAGAGTAAGAAGAAGGATAATTTTGAACCAGAAAACTGCCTTAGTCTGGACTTGAGAGGGATAATATATGAAGGTCATAGAAGCAAGAGGACACTAACAAGGAAAATGGACATCTGGAAGACACTGATGCAGGGCGTCAATGGGGGCAGGGCATGGATGTGAAGAGGGAGGATTGGAAGACCAAAAATGAGGAGCACAGCTTGCTTTGTAATCTCCCTGGAGTTGACCTGCTT
>NW_007127889.1:0-4383 GCF_000164805.1 Carlito syrichta
AGTCATCTGGTAAAGTGGAATAATTAGTACACTTTCCTTGAGTGCATAAGTAGTATGCTACTTGTAGGCCCTTGTAGGGTGGGTGATAATCTTAGTGTGAGATAATTTAGTTAGCTACTTTTTACTAAAAATTCGATGTGATCATTTGTTCTGAGGAAAATGAAGTTTTGATAGTATTTGTACAAGCAATAGTTTTTATACTTCAGTGTGAATAAGAATCATGTTGGAATCATGTTAAAATGTAGATTCTTGGGTTTCATATATATATATGTATATATATACACACACACACATATACACACACACATATATATATGTGTGTGTATATATATATATATATATACACATACAGTCTGATTCATTCAGACTGGTAGGTAGGTAGTATTTTTAGAAAGTTTCCTAATGATTATAATACAGCGAGTAGAAATTATACTTTGAAAAATATTGTTTTTCTTTCTAAAGTAGAGAGTAAGAAGAAGGATAATTTTGAACCAGAAAACTGCCTTAGTCTGGACTTGAGAGGGATAATATATGAAGGTCATAGAAGCAAGAGGACACTAACAAGGAAAATGGACATCTGGAAGACACTGATGCAGGGCGTCAATGGGGGCAGGGCATGGATGTGAAGAGGGAGGATTGGAAGACCAAAAACGAGGAGCACAGCTTGCTTTGTAATCTCCCTGGAGTTGACCTGCTTTCTTCATCTAGCAAGCTCACTAGCAATATAAAAATGAAATCTAGTTATTTGGGTATTTTCATCTTCCTCTACTAACTGGCGCTTATTAGTTATGCAATAACTAATTTTTTTTCGTATTTCAGGATTCTAATCTATTGAACTATTTCAGTAGAGAACACTTTTTGACATTTAGAACAATATCATACAATTCCATTTAGTATTTCATTTCTAGTTCTATAACAATAGAATTATCTAGCATAGAGAACATAGCAAGCTATGCCATCTGGAAAACAGAATTTAACTTTACAACAACTGTGAAAAAATACAATTTTCCTTAAATGCCATTTATAAATAATTTGTGGTAGATATATAATCCAGGTTATTCATACTTTAAAATGTAAAAGCTGTTTAAAGATTTTTGTGAATATGCTACATGTTTTGTAGCATGGCAATTAACAATGAACATTAGGTGGATAAATCAAGTCCATTAAAAAATACTTAACTTTTCAATTAAGTTTATTATTTCAACTTTTTTCTCTCAATCAGCCTTATTCAGGGATATTAACAAAGAGTTAATTGGTTGGATTGGGTTCCTTCAATCAGCCTTATTCAGGGATATGAACAAGGAACTAATTGGTTGGGTTGAGTTTCTTCTTTTCACCATTTGTTTGTAAGTCTTTGGTGGAAATCCAAATGAGCTGCAAACCAGGCAAACAAATGGGTCAGTAGGCTAGAAGGGGAGAGGAGGAGTGGGCATGCAGTGTCTGTTGCTCATCTAATCAATTATGTTCAATTGTAGCAGCAGTGTGTTAGGAGGCCTGGTGCAAGTCTGTCAGTCGGCCTCATTTCATTCCTGTCTGTTCCAGTCACTCTGCTTCCACCATGCCTAAGAGTCTGAGATTTTTTTTTTTTAGTTGGAGTCTCACTCTGTTGCCCAGACTGAAGTGCAGTGACCGCTCCCGGCCACTGCAGCCTCAACCTGCTGGGCTCCGGCGATCCTTCCGCCTCAGCCCTCCAAGTAGCCAGAATTACAGGCATGTGCTACCACGCCCGGCTGATTTTTTGATTTATTGTAGAGATGAGGTCTTGCTGCCCAGGCAGGTCTCGAGCCCATGGGCTCAGGCAATCCACTCACCTCAGCCTCCCAAAGGCGCGGGATTACAGGCTGAGCCACCGAGCCCGGCTTGAGTCTGAGATTTTGATTCCACTCATTTATGGGAGAGATTTGCCTCCTGTCATCTGCACTTTTGGATGATAAATTCTCTGAATTAACTCAACAAAAGTTGAGTATTGGAGGAAAAATGTTGTGCTTGTTGCAATTAGTTTTTAGCTTCTCTTAATCCAAGACATCTAGTCTCTGCTGGTTTTTGTTAAGCTCAATGCTTCTGCTGGTTTGTCTTTTGCAGGTGATTTGCAAGGAGTGGCTGACCATCAGCAACATTGGCATCATGGAAAGGGGCTCCAAGGGATACTGGTTTTTTTCTTACTGCAAAAATTAGTTATTGCACCTTCATCCTGTTATAAAGATGATGTGGAAAGCCACAGAGTGTGATGGAGTTTTCTTATTAAAGTGTTTCTAATTTTAAATTAATTGATATTATTGTGTTCTCTTTCAGTGAGATTTAGGTTGAAATGTTTGTTCAAAAAAACACTATTTCCTCAAGTTTTACAGAATTTCCTTCCAGTTTCTTTTCATTTCCTGTTTATTTCATTGGCATAGTCATATGTTTGCTTACCTGAAGAAGTGATTTTAGGACCAGAAGTTGAGAATTTCCATTTTAATAGTCAAGCCAAGGTACTGGTACAATGGAAGCAATTTTCATTAACTAATGAGTTGAAAAGGCCCAAGGTACTAGGACATCTTAAGAGTGAAGTTAATAATACTGATACAGTTAATAAAGCATTTTGGAATTATTGCTGTAACATCTGAATCAAATTAAATGCTTTTGAGAATGTCTACATCACTAGTCTTCAAGTGAATTTCAGATCATTGTTTATACAACTTTTGTTCTCTAACAACTTGATATCTATATAAAAACATGAATTGTGGTGATTATGGTGTTCTGGTTCATGTTAGATGTTAATAATTTTGGTCCTGTGATTTATACTCATTTCAATAGTTATAAAGGTACAATAAAATTATATTAGTCTTACAGAGGCATATAAGTGCATTATAGTGATACTGTTAAATTTTGGAGGGCACAGGTAGAAATTAAACTATGTTTTGAAAATGTTTAATGGTTCTGGTTTGACTTGAGCAGATGAACACTAGGTAAGAGTACTCTGTGGTAGCAAAACTATTCACTGGTGAGATTGTCTCTATTTCATTCATCTATAAAGGGCATGCCTTTCCAGATTAAAAGTCCTTCCTATCTTGGCTTCTTATCTTTTGAGATTACAAGGTGCCCTTGTCAGTTCTTGGAGGAAAGTTTCATTCTTATATGGTTCTTTTTATTTCCCAAGAGTTTTGTGTGTAATAATGTGTTGAAAAAGTGGGGCAATTGATTGATTACCGTTAAATTTTCTGCAGCAAGGGAAATCAATTCCTGTAGACATATCCAGATGAAACTTCTATTTAAGAGCTTATATTTAAATATTTATGTCACTGACCACAACCAAAAGTGGAGCTGGTCACTGTGGTGGTCTGAGGATTAGCCACAATTTTTTTCCAGTTTTGCTAGCCCTGTAATTCTGTGGGAAGCACTAGTTTTAAAGATCATGGCTTAGGAACTCTGAGATACTCTAGGACAACAATCAGTAAGTTGATTATATTATCTGATATTCAGTTGCTTCTCTTAGATATATTATCCCCAAGGATTTAGATGATCATTTATGTACATTTGAATACATATCAATCTTGGGATCTTTCTCATGGAAGTCATGTAATTGATTTTGCTGATAACTCATAATAGTAATAGAGTTTTATGAATATTAATTAACTCATATTACAATCCTAAGAATAGGCACTATGGATGTCCTTATTTTTCAGATGAGAAAACTAAAACAAAACAACAACATTTTGAAAAGTCATTTCTATGGGACTCAGTTTCCCTTATTGGAAAACATTAGGTTTTGGCCAGGATAACTAGCTTTCCCAGGTCACACAGCTAGTTGGTGGCAAAGCAGAAATTTAAAGCCAGGCTGTGGGGTTCCAGAGCCTATGCCTCCAGCCACAAATGTAGGCAAGAATTTCAGAGGTGCCTGGAGTTCTCCAAGTTACCCTTACTCCACACAGGTTCCATGGAGAAGATTTTCAGGTATCTCAGCCTTGACCTGTCATCGTGTTAGCACCAGTCACACTGGAGATTCTGCAGCAGCTACTGCTGTTGAAGCAAGGTTGTAGGGTTCTCCTCTCCAGCTCTACAGGTCTTGGAATAAGCTTTTGATAAGGCACAGGATACTGCCATAGGGAAGGCAGGGGCCTTGAAAGTGTGCTGAGCTTGTGGTCATCTCCTCTCCTGCAGACTCAGGGTAGCTTCTTATGCAATCACTGTGGCTGAAGCTCCCTCATTAGTTCTTCACCACAGCAAATAAAAAATAAATGTGTACAGTTTCAATGTCAAGTGAGTGCTATGAGTATTCTATTAAAGCTGTGTGTGGGGAGGGTGATTTGGGCCAGGGAAGAGTGGGAAGGATCCTGGAAATAAAATGGAATTATTTAGACAAAGCCCCTCTAGGAGACAGTAATTTTCTCTGTTTAGATCATT
>NW_007127890.1:0-825 GCF_000164805.1 Carlito syrichta
TGATGCAGGGCGTCAATGGGGGCAGGGCATGGATGTGAAGAGGGAAGATTGGAAGACCAAAAACGAGGAGCACAGCTTGCTTTGTAATCTCCCTGGAGTTGACCTGCTTTCTTCATCTAGCAAGCTCACTAGCAATATAAAAATGAAATCTAGTTATTTGGGTATTTTCATCTTCCTCTACTAACTGGCGCTTATTAGTTATGCAATAACTAATTTTTTTTCGTATTTCAGGATTCTAATCTATTGAACTATTTCAGTAGAGAACACTTTTTGACATTTAGAACAATATCATACAATTCCATTTAGTATTTCATTTCTAGTTCTATAACAATAGAATTATCTAGCATAGAGAACATAGCAAGCTATGCCATCTGGAAAACAGAATTTAACTTTACAACAACTGTGAAAAAATACAATTTTCCTTAAATGCCATTTATAAATAATTTGTGGTAGATATATAATCCAGGTTATTCATACTTTAAAATGTAAAAGCTGTTTAAAGATTTTTGTGAATATGCTACATGTTTTGTAGCATGGCAATTAACAATGAACATTAGGTGGATAAATCAAGTCCATTAAAAAATACTTAACTTTTCAATTAAGTTTATTATTTCAACTTTTTTCTCTCAATCAGCCTTATTCAGGGATATTAACAAAGAGCTAATTGGTTGGATTGGGTTCCTTCAATCAGCCTTATTCAGGGATATGAACAAGGAACTAATTGGTTGGGTTGAGTTTCTTCTTTTCACCATTTGTTTGTAAGTCTTTGGTGGAAATCCAAATGAGCTGCAAACCAGGCAAACAAATGGGTCAGTAGGCTAGAAG
>NW_007127891.1:0-867 GCF_000164805.1 Carlito syrichta
TTCCTGGGCTCCGGCGATCCTTCCGCCTCAGCCCTCCAAGTAGCCAGAATTACAGGCATGTGCTACCACGCCCGGCTGATTTTTTGATTTATTGTAGAGATGAGGTCTTGCTGCCCAGGCGGGTCTCGAGCCCATGGGCTCAGGCAATCCACTCACCTCAGCCTCCCAAAGGCGCGGGATTACAGGCTGAGCCACCGAGCCCGGCTTGAGTCTGAGATTTTGATTCCACTCATTTATGGGAGAGATTTGCCTCCTGTCATCTGCACTTTTGGATGATAAATTCTCTGAATTAACTCAACAAAAGTTGAGTATTGGAGGAAAAATGTTGTGCTTGTTGCAATTAGTTTTTAGCTTCTCTTAATCCAAGACATCTAGTCTCTGCTGGTTTTTGTTAAGCTCAATGCTTCTGCTGGTTTGTCTTTTGCAGGTGATTTGCAAGGAGTGGCTGACCATCAGCAACATTGGCATCATGGAAAGGGGCTCCAAGGGATACTGGTTTTTTTCTTACTGCAAAAATTAGTTATTGCATCTTCATCCTGTTATAAAGATGATGTGGAAAGCCACAAAGTGTGATGGAGTTTTCTTATTAAAGTGTTTCTAATTTTAAATTAATTGATATTATTGTGTTCTCTTTCAGTGAGATTTAGGTTGAAATGTTTGTTCAAAAAAACACTATTTCCTCAAGTTTTACAGAATTTCCTTCCAGTTTCTTTTCATTTCCTGTTTATTTCATTAGCATAGTCCTATGTTTGCTTACCTGAAGAAGTGATTTTAGGACCAGAAGTTGAGAATTTCCATTTTAATAGTCAAGCCAAGGTACTGGTACAATGGAAGCAATTTTCATTAACTAATGAGTTGAAAAGGCCC
>NW_007127892.1:0-825 GCF_000164805.1 Carlito syrichta
TAATCCAAGACATCTAGTCTCTGCTGGTTTTTGTTAAGCTCAATGCTTCTGCTGGTTTGTCTTTTGCAGGTGATTTGCAAGGAGTGGCTGACCATCAGCAACATTGGCATCATGGAAAGGGGCTCCAAGGGATACTGGTTTTTTTCTTACTGCAAAAATTAGTTATTGCATCTTCATCCTGTTATAAAGATGATGTGGAAAGCCACAAAGTGTGATGGAGTTTTCTTATTAAAGTGTTTCTAATTTTAAATTAATTGATATTATTGTGTTCTCTTTCAGTGAGATTTAGGTTGAAATGTTTGTTCAAAAAAACACTATTTCCTCAAGTTTTACAGAATTTCCTTCCAGTTTCTTTTCATTTCCTGTTTATTTCATTGGCATAGTCATATGTTTGCTTACCTGAAGAAGTGATTTTAGGACCAGAAGTTGAGAATTTCCATTTTAATAGTCAAGCCAAGGTACTGGTACAATGGAAGCAATTTTCATTAACTAATGAGTTGAAAAGGCCCAAGGTACTAGGACATCTTAAGAGTGAAGTTAATAATACTGATGCAGTTAATAAAGCATTTTGGAATTATTGCTGTAACATCTGAATCAAATTAAATGCTTTTGAGAATGTCTACATCACTAGTCTTCAAGTGAATTTCAGATCATTGTTTATACAACTTTTGTTCTCTAACAACTTGATATCTATATAAAAACATGAATTGTGGTGATTATGGTGTTCTGGTTCATGTTAGATGTTAATAATTTTGGTCCTGTGATTTATACTCATTTCAATAGTTATAAAGGTACATAAAATTATATTAGTCTTACAGAGGCATA
>NW_007127893.1:0-831 GCF_000164805.1 Carlito syrichta
CTCTCTCTCTCTCTCTCTCACACACACACACACACACACACACACACACACACACACACACACGGAGTACCAAAAAATGCATACACAATTTAAGTATGACATTCACTCAAAATATGGCTTTAATCAAATGAATGCTAGCGTCACCATGCAACAGGTAGGAGAAGCTAAGACAATGGCAGAACTATGCCTGAGTGAACATCATACTACACATTGCTAATTTAATTTAACTTCAAAAAGTAATATACAGATGACATCTCTTAAAACGTTTATACAGGCCAGGCTTGGTGGCTCAGCCTGTAATCCCGTGCCTTTGGGAGGCTGAGGTGAGTGGATTGCTTGAGCCCGCGGGTTTGAGACCTGCCTGGGCAGCAAGACCTCATCTCTACAATAAATATAAAAATCAGCCGGGCGTGGTAGCGCATGCCTGTAATTCCGGCTACTTGGAAAGCTGAGGCAGAAGGATCGCTGGAGCCCAGCAGGTCGAGGCTGCGGTGACCGGGAGTGGCCACTGCGCTCCAGTCTGGGCGACAGAGTGAGACTCCAACTCAAAAAAAAAAGTTTATATATTTTTGGCCCCTCCTGTATATAATATATATGTCAAGTTATCTCTTAGCTTCTATCTGGCCTTCACCACAAGGCTCACCTTGACATATCCAAATTAGTAAAAATGCCCAACCAAATCAAATGGCCTTTTGGGTAACAAGGTGCTCCCTAGTTAGTAGCTATGGGTTGTAAATGTCATTCCTCCATTCATTACGAGTGCTTAAACTCATGAAGGTCAGTTTTCAGTTTCAATGGTGCTCTGAATGATGATGATCATCATCATAATGG
>NW_007127894.1:0-749 GCF_000164805.1 Carlito syrichta
GGCAGAAGGATCGCTGGAGCCCAGCAGGTCAAAGTCTGTGGTGAACCGAGAGTGGACCACTGCGCTCCAGTCTGGGCGACAGAGTGAGACTCCAACTCAAAAAAAAAAAAGTTTATATATTTTTGGCCCCTCCTGTATATAATATATATGTCAAGTTATCTCTTAACTTCTATCTGGCCTTCACCACAAGGCTCACCTTGACATATCCAAATTAGTAAAAATGCCCAACCAAATCAAATGGCCTTTTGGGTAACAAGGTGCTCCCTAGTTAGTAGCTATGGTTGTAAATGTCATTCCTCCATTCATTACAAGTGCTTAAACTCATGAAGGTCAGTTTTCAGTTTCAATGGTGCTCTTAATGATGATGATCATCATCATAATGGTTGACAGTAATTGGGTATTTATAGCTAGTCTCCCAGGCACTGAGCATTTCATTGACATGCTCCATTTTAGAGATGAAGATTGAGGCTCAAAGAAAATGAGTAACTTAGTCAGCTGCTAAGTGTCAGTGCTATGCTCTTCATTGTCCAGACATTTCCCAACAAATATCTTCTGAGTACGTGTTATATACCAAGGCATTAACTTAGTCACTAAGGATAGTGATTAGCAAGGAATTCATGGTACCTGACCATGTGAAGGATATTTCTGAGTAAAGACAACATATAAACAAAGAAGAAAATCTATCAGATGCTGATTATGGGCTACGAAAGAATTAAAATCAGTTATGTGATGACACAGAGAGGGTCTGG
>NW_007127895.1:0-736 GCF_000164805.1 Carlito syrichta
GTGACCGGGAGTGGCCACTGCGCTCCAGTCTGGGCGACAGAGTGAGACTCCATCTCAAAAAAAAAAAAAGTTTATATATTTTTGGCCCCCTCCTGTATACAATATATATGTCAAGTTATCTCTTAGCTTCTATCTGGCCTTCACCACAAGGCTCACCTTGACATATCCAAATTAGTAAAAATGCCCAACCAAATCAAATGGCCTTTTGGGTAACAAGGTGCTCCCTAGTTAGTAGCTATGGTTGTAAATGTCATTCCTCCATTCATTACGAGTGCTTAAACTCATGAAGGTCAGTTTTCAGTTTCAATGGTGCTCTGAATGATGATGATCATCATCATAATGGTTGACAGTAATTGGGTATTTATAGCTAGTCTCCCAGGCACTGAGCATTTCATTGACATGCTCCATTTTAGAGATGAAGATTGAAGCTCAAAGAAAATGAGTAACTTAGTCAGCTGCTAAGTGTCAGTGCTATGCTCTTCATTGTCCAGACATTTCCCAACAAATATCTTCTGAGTACGTGTTATATACCAAGGCATTAACTTAGTCATTAAGGATAGTGATTAGCAAGGAATTCATGGTACCTGACCATGTGAAGGATATTTCTGAATAAAGACAACATATAAACAAACAAGAAAATCTATCAGATGCTGATTATGGGCTACGAAAGAATTAAAATCAGTTATGTGATGACACAGAGAGGGTCTGGGATGAAGGTCGCAGGATGTGAGGACTT
>NW_007127896.1:0-779 GCF_000164805.1 Carlito syrichta
TTTAACAGATAATTAAAATCTCTGAGGAAAGAAGACTGCTAATATGTGCATAATAAAGGCACTCAGTTAATATCATTCTATTCTATAGTCCAACTTAAAGATTAAAATCATAAGCGAGTAGTCTTAGGAAAGCAGCATAATGAAACAGAAATGTTTCAATGGAAATGTACTAACCTTATACTATTGAGGCAAATTCAACACCTGCATTGAAATAAGGACATTCTTTGGACTCCTAAGAAATTACAGGCCTCATTTTTGTGGGCTGAAATTTTTGGATAGCTTGATAAGGAGATTATATAATTCCCTTATAGGGATATTTACTTAGTATTGTTTTTATTGTGTAGCAGTAACAGATGACAAATGCAGCTTCAGTAATAGGAAACAAGATGGCAGTTACATTCCTGGATGGTCACAGTTGTGAGACCAAGAATTATAGAAGGTTTCAGCTCCCTTTCTTTTTCCATGTATACTTTCAAGCATGTCCATATTTTCTGCAAGTGCTGCTCATGCCCTGCAGCATGTGGAAGCTCAGCGTCCACCCTCTAAGTCCTATTCACACTCTTTTTGGAGTTTAGTTAGCCCAAACCTAGGTATTTTCACAAAAATGTTCCCATAAACATTGAATTTTAATCTATATATATATTACTGAAAGATCTTCATGATTATAGTTGCGTACTTTTTCATATACATCAGCTATCTTATGCTATGCTTTTTAATGAAGTATTATTTTGTGCAAACATTTTCATGTTCTGGTATCATCCAAAGATTTATAATTTTTT
>NW_007127897.1:0-842 GCF_000164805.1 Carlito syrichta
AAATTTCAATTTCAACTTTTCATGTATAAAAAGGGAAGCAATTATTAAATATATTTAAAAATTATGTTGGGAATAAATACTGTTTTACTCAGACCCAGCCAGGCAGAGTTGATTAACTCAAAGTACTTGCTAATCTGATATACTGTTTTTTCCTTCTTTTCTTCTCTCTCTCTGTCTACCCCTCTCCCCTTGAAAAAAAAGGCCATGATATAGAAAACTATACTTTGTTTATGTATTTGAATTAATAGCACGATTTATTATTTGTCAAATATCTGACTGAAGCTATTGGTTTTGTTCTTTTTGAGTTTTTACAATGGGGTGCTGCAAAGTTGTGTACAATAAATGGCAAGGGTGGTGATTTACTGAATACAATTAGGAACAAAGAACTATAGAAAGTACAGGAACATTTTCATAAATGGGTTTTATTATATTTCATAGGCATCACTCACTTTGGTGGGTTTTAATATTCAAATCAAAATAAAATAATATTAATTCATAGTGTAGTACAGTTACAAAATAGTACCTTAAATAGAGAAAAGGAAAACTCATTTCATATTCAAAACTAGACACTTTAAAAAAATGTCTTATAATTTGTCTAAGAAAGACCTTTGTTATATATACAGATATAAAGTTTAAATCTGGTGAGACAACAATAACTCTGCATTTTAATATAAATTATCAATTCATAGCTATAGAGGTAACAAACAAATTTCCCTCTCATTTTAAAAACAAAAGATTCAAATAGTCAAAATTTCAGTAGGTAGGACTTAAAAACAACAACAACAACGAAGACATTATTGTCCAAGGAGTGTATACTTAGGAATTATCTCAAAGAACTTTAA
>NW_007127898.1:0-831 GCF_000164805.1 Carlito syrichta
ATGATGCATGCAACCTGAAAAAATAAAAAGAAATATTTGTGTTTGTACTTTAACTTTAATATGAAGCAGTTTTATTAAATAAAGATATTTTAAAAAACCAAAAATCAAAACCTAAACAAACAAACAAAAAAACCTGAGCCAGAAAAACCTAGTAGTTTCTCAGGAGGAAAAAAATCTTGCTGAAAATTATTATTCTACTCATAAAGTTTTAGGATGACTTGTGTTCCTGATAGATTTTTGAAATACAGTTATAGTAAGTATAAGCATGTGGACACTTCATAGTTATGCTGAACCTGCCCCTAAGCTTGTCAAAAAGATGAAAGATTGAAATAAATTTGAAGATTTTTTTAGATCTCCTAAACCATATGGTGGATATTAATTTACTATCACTTAAAATAGTAGATAAAATATTTTAAAATATTTTTATATTATCTTGCCATTTAATTTTTAATATGTACATCTTGTTTCCTTTTTGACTTTTATTTCTTATCTTTAAAAATGCAAGAAAATAATTATTTTCTAAGTGTTCTGCAGTAAAATTAAACCAAAGCAATTCCAGGAAACAAGTTGTCACAATAAGTCAGGAAAATCAAAGTGAAGATTTAGTTATTTTCTTAATTTACTTCATTATCCTCATTTATTAAAACTGCTGGGTTTGGTGGCACAGCCTGTAATCCTGCACCTTTGGGAGGCTGAGGTGTGTGGATTGTCTGAGCCCACGGGTTTGAGACCCGCCTGGGCAGTGAGACCTCATCTCTACATAAATCAAAAAACCAGCCGGGCATGGTAGTGCATGCCTGTAACTCCGGCTACTTGGAAGGCTGAGGCGGA
>NW_007127899.1:0-1062 GCF_000164805.1 Carlito syrichta
CCCCAATAAAAAACACAATTCCATTCACAATAGCCACAAAAAAAATGAAAAACCTTGGCATCTTCCTAACCAGAGACGTGAAAGACCATTACAAGAAAATTACAAAACACTGCTCAAAGAAGTCAAAGATGACACAAACAAGTGGGAAAATATCCCATGCTCATGGATTGGAAGAATCAACATTGTGAAGATGTCCGTCTTACCTAAGACAATCTACAAGTTCAATGCAATACCCATCAAATTACCAGCAACATTCTTCTCAGACCTAGAAAAGACAACACAGGAATTCATATAGAAACACAAACGTCCAAGAATAGCCAGAACAATCCTCAGCAAAAAAAAAAAAAAAAAAAACAACACAGCAGGTGGTATCACATTAGCAGACTTCAAACTTTACTATAAAGCTACAATCATCAAAACAGCTTGGTATTGGTATAGGAACAGGCATATAGATCAATGGAATAGAATTGAGATTCCAGAAGCAAAACCTCAATTTCTCAACCAACTCATCTTCAACAAGGCCTCCATCACCTACCACTGGGGAGAGGAGAACCTATTCAGTAAATGGTGCTGGGAAAACTGGCTGACCACATGCAGAAGATTGAAACAGGACCCCTATCTATCCCCATGTACAAAGGTTAGATCAGGACCCCTATCTATCCCCATGCACAAAGGTTAGATCAGAGACCTAAATGTAAAATCTCAAACCACAAGAACCTTAGAAAATGAAGGAAATACCCTCATGGAAATCGGAATTGGTATCCAATTCCTGAACAGAACCCAAAACCCACAGGTCATAAAAGAGAAGATAGACAAGTGGGACTTTATTAACTGACAAGCTTCTGCAAAGCCAAAGAAACCATCAAGTGAGCAGGGAGACAGCCTACAGACTGGAAAAAAGTATTTGCCAACACCAGGTCTGACAAAGGCTTAACATCCTGATCTACAAGGAACTAAAATGTGCTGAAAAGAAAAAAAACCAACACCCCATTATAAATGGGCAAAAGATATGACAGACACTTCACAAAGAGACATCTGAGCAGTCAACAAACACATAAAGAA
>NW_007127900.1:0-914 GCF_000164805.1 Carlito syrichta
AATTAATGGTAATACTTTGGCATGAATCCTTCTGCTATCTTCTTACTGGTCATTTTACAGCTTCTTTGTAGGTTACAAAATTTTTTCACATATGTATTAGTTTCTTATAATAACCATATAGTGTAGATATTATTACCACCCCCATTTCACGGATGATAAAATGAAGGCTCAGTGAGGTTAAACATACTACTTCTTGAAATTACAGATGCAGAGTTTTTTTTTTCTGACTCGTGTCTATACCCAGAAGCATATTGTCAGCCCACAGAGATAATTTTTCCCCTACTTAATTCTTACTTGTATTTCCTGCTGTAAAAATGTCAATTAATTATCTGCTGCCCTTTCATAGTTTTGTACAGAAACGTTACTTGTGCTATTTGTTATTTAACATATTCAATTTTTTTCTTCAAAGTATATAAGCTAATTGAAGGCAGAGACAGTATCTTTATGTTTTGTTTGGCCCATAATAGGTCATTCAGCAAATTGTTGAAAAAAATGATAAAAGTTACACAGTATGCTTGTAGGTTCTGAGCAAAACTTTATCATGATGATAACTCAAGCATTGTACCTGTCATATATCTTTTATTCCACAAGGAAAATATAGTATAATTTTAATATTTAGGTATATGTGTTGCAGATAGTACTACATTGGACTATGTTTTCAAAAATAATTGTAAACATTGGGTCAACCAAATTTCCTGGCTTGTTTTTGGCCTTCTAATCTTCTGGAAGCATCCTGTGCAGCTATCAGTCACACAATCCTGTGTGAAAAGCAATATCTAACCAAGTTTGGATGTTTCCTCTCTTGTTGTTCTCTCCTTCCAGTTTGTAACTGAGATAAAAATCGAACTGATCTCACTTCACTGCAAATTAGGGAAGACAGCCCCAATTAGTTTGGCTTTATGTTGTGTGGTTTA
>NW_007127901.1:0-825 GCF_000164805.1 Carlito syrichta
AATATTCCAGAAGAGTTAAGAGATTTTCCTTCAATGACTGAAAAATAAGTTAGAACAGCTATAAATCATACACTTAATACAACTGATTTTACAGTCTCCAGGAAGTTTGCAAAAGCCAAGATTGTGAGAGAATTGACTTTAAAACATACATTTACAAATGCATGTTCTGTTTTGCTTGTCTCTAAAATTTCCATTGCTGAGTCTGTTTACTTAGAAATAAACTTATAACCAAAAGCAGTATGTGTTTTATGAACATTCTTTTCTCAAATCAATGGAGAAAGTTAATGTTATGTTTGTGAGTTTTACTAGCATAAAATTGGCATGCACAGCAGTCATTTTTATATTTCAGCAACATAATACATCCAGAGACAAGCCTTGGAAACACTGGCTCTATGAATACCAGTCCCACAAAAGTTAATACATGATTTGTGGCTCCAGTAAACCTTGAAGCACTGTCATGAAGTCTTTAGGGGAAGGCAAGATAAAGGGTTTAGAAGATCATTGCTGGCCTCCTCAGGCAGATGTTAAGTGAGAGCATACTAGAAATGCAGTTTGCTGCCTGCTATCACCCTCAAGAGCTTCCGAGCATCATCTGAATGCTGTGTTCTGTGAACTTCCACCAAATTCCACGTTACAGTCAGAATTTAAAATGAGTCCTGGCTTACTTGGATAAGAGAAACATGGTATCCTCAGATGACTAACAGTTTCAGAATATGGACTTCTGATGTCTTTTGGCATCATCAATGTTTTATTGCCCTAGTGTGACGCAGAAGCAACTATGTATGATATTCCAAAGAAAAATCTGTATGTATGTCACATAAAGAC
>NW_007127902.1:0-806 GCF_000164805.1 Carlito syrichta
CTTCCACCAAATTCCACGTTACAGTCAGAATTTAAAATGAGTCCTGGCTTACTTGGATAAGAGAAACATGGTATCCTCAGATGACTAACAGTTTCAGAATATGGACTTCTGATGTCTTTTGGCATCATCAATGTTTTATTGCCCTAGTGTGATGCAGAAGCAACTATGTATGATATTCCAAAGAAAAAATCTGTATGTGTGTCACATAAAGACTCAGAGACTTTTTTTTTTCTTTGCAGGCATAGAGAAAGTATGCTTTTTGTTAATGGGAGCACAATTTAAGCATAGTGAACTCAAGGAAATGTGTGTGAGGGAAATTTTCTGCTCTACTCAGAATACCTGTAGTTATGCAGGAGATGATTTTAAAAGCTCCACATCTTTAAGTAATGATAGGCACACTTGCATACTACTCAGCACATTGTCTTTATTTTAGAATTTTAATCCCCTGGTCTACACAAAAAGGGAAACCCAAGTAACATGAATTTCTTAAAGGGTTTGATCCTACATCCAACATAAAATCTATTGAGTCATGTATATTATAGGGACTTTACCTGGCTTCTCAATTTTGTTCAATTTCCAGAGGATTTATTCAAGCTACCAGGGACATATGAAACCATATTAAAATATGTCTATTCATTCCAAAATGGGAGTTTACTTTACTTTTGCACATCAAAAAGAAAACCCACTTGGTTTATAAATTGGTTCATGTTGGAAAGTTATTTTACATATTGCAAATAAGAATCATATACCTTTATACGCACTTATGCTATTGAGTATATTACCCAAAATGGCCTCAATTTCCACAC
>NW_007127903.1:0-759 GCF_000164805.1 Carlito syrichta
TCTGAAAGAAAAATATCAGGATTATTTTAAAAACACTGTAATGGAAGCTGACTCTTTAAAATAACCCTTTGGAGAATCCTTTTAAAAAGCAATCACAACCTGTCTCACCTTTGAGTTTATCTGGTTGTATAACAGATATATATGAATGGAGATATGTGTGTGTGTGTGTGTGTATCTATATGTATATATGAATTTTGTATGTATCAATGCGTGTGAGCATATATGTGTATACAGTATATGTAAATATGGATATACATATATGTATGTGTATATATATTTAAGGTAAAACAAATAATCTCTATATGAAATTATCAAAGTAAATTATTTTCCCTTCTTAAAGTAGCATATTTTTTACACCTAGGACATATGCAAAGTTTTGTAGTCTTAGACATTAGTGTGTGCATATTTCAGTCTTTTTTCCTTAATTGTTCCTGTTGGAATTTTATAACAATAGTTGAAAATTAACAAGGAAATATTAGGTAAGAAGTGTCTTTGTAATTTTGTAAATGCAGCATCTTAGGGAGACTGATTACTATACATGTAGATCTATCACTTGACTACATTGAAAGACTACACACACATTTTGTGCACTATATTGGTTCATTTCTGTTTGGAGAATAGTCATTTTACTCCCAAACTTCTGCCCTATAACAAATTGTTTTTCTCTGGTGCAGTTCAATTTGTTTCTATTTCTTCTTAGGCTCTTCAAGAAAGAATTAGCCTTGGATTTCATTGGTTAGAATGGATTATGATTGCTTT
>NW_007127904.1:0-1013 GCF_000164805.1 Carlito syrichta
GTTGAGTTCTTTTTTTTTTTAACTTTTAGCTAAGAGCAAGAAAGCTAGGGGGAGTTGATTTTCCAGTAAATTTTGCCCTATCTGTTTTGTAAGTCAGTCTGAATTTTAGTTCCATCTTTGCCTTCAGATCATAAAATAATGGGTATTCATCACCCAGGAATGCTAATATCAGTTAGATTGGACACAAGTTGAGCTAATATCAGCTCTATTTTATTTTTATTTAAACCTATTTTGCTTAGACCATATGTTGTAGATTCAGACTAATTTAGATGAAAACCACTTTGTTGCTCTCCTATGTTATATCATTTTCAATGTATATACGTGTGTGTATATATATATGCAAGTTTTCTGAGTATATCAAATTCCCCACTTAAAACTGCCATTTCCATGGTATGTGTCTCCTTCATGTTCAACATAGAAGCATTTCAGTGAGATTTTTGTATATGTGCATGCTGACAGAAACTGTTTGGAAGGGCCTTGTTAAAAATTGTTTTAGCCAGGCTCGGTGGCTCAGCCTGTAATCATGTGCCTTTGGGAGGCTGAGGTGAGTGGATTGCCTGAGCCAGTGGGTTCGAGACCCACCTGGGCAGCGAGACCTCATCTCTACAATAAATAAAAAAATCAACCGGGTGTGGTAGCGCATGCCTGTAATTCCGGCTACTTGGAAGGCTGAGGAGGAAGGATCGCTGGAGCCCAGCAGGTCGAGGCTGCAGTGGCCGGGAGTGGCCACTGCACTCCAGTCTGGGAGACAGAGTGAGACTCCAACTCAAAAAAAAATTGTTTTAACTATGTAGAATGGTTTTCATAATACTTACAATGTATAGTCAGATTGTCAAGTAGAAGCTTGATTAACATTCACAGTGAAAAATCTAAAGCCACCTTTCACTGCCTACAGCAGAAGATGTTTGATGATTTAGTATTTGTACAGATTTAGTAAGTTATATTTAATCTCAAAATTTCACCTTTCTTGAACAAATGCCACTTATATGAAGTTAAATTACGCCTTTGCTTTT
>NW_007127905.1:0-3848 GCF_000164805.1 Carlito syrichta
AGCATAGTGATCTCAAGGAAATGTGTGTGAGGGAAATTTTCTGCTCTACTCAGAATACCTGCAGTTATGCAGGAGATGATTTTAAAAGCTCCACATCTTTAAGTAATGATAGGCACACTTGCAAACTACTCAGCACATTGTCTTTATTTTAGAATTTTAATCCCCTGGTCTACACAAAAAGGGAAACCCAAGTAACATGAATTTCTTAAAGGGTTTGATCCTACATCCAACATAAAATCTATTGAGTCATGTATATTATAGGGACTTTACCTGGCTTCTCAATTTTGTTCAATTTCCAGAGGATTTATTCAAGCTACCAGGGACATATGAAACCATATTAAAATATGTCTATTCATTCCAAAATGGGAGTTTACTTTACTTTTGCACATCAAAAAGAAAACCCACTTGGTTTATAAATTGGTTCATGTTGGAAAGTTATTTTACATATTGCAAATAAGAATCATATACCTTTATACGCACTTATGCTATTTGAGTATTAATTAACCAAAAATGGCCTCAATTTCCACACACCATCAGGTTATGTCACATCCATGTCACTCAGGACTACAACATAAAAGTTATAGAAAAAATAAAATATGCTGTGTTCTGGTTTTAGAGGTTGTTTTGTTAATAGAACACTTTCTTTTGCCCACTTATTTTATGTCACATGCTGGTGTTTACCATATGTGATATGATTTACCCCAATAGTGGGGAAAGGTGGAATTCCCATGGCTATAGCTGGAGAAGCCAAGTCAAAGAGGTAGTGTCCTGTGAGCTTTCCAGAAGCATGGGTGTGAATTCCAGCTTCACAGCTGGTTATGATGCACCCTTGGCAGCTATTTAACTGTTCTGAGCTATAGTGTCCTCATATGTATAAAGGCTTTCTGAGATTAAAGGGGTAATATGTGAGAGCTTCAGAACAGTCTGACCAGAGCTAAACTTCATGCAGGGAGGGCTGCTGCTTCTCCCAGGCACCCAGCCTTCATTCAGTGCTGACCTCGAGGTCCCATGGTGCCAAAGGTCAACAATTGCAACAGTAAATACCGCTCAGGAAGAGAGTATGCCGTTCATTAGTCCATTGGATAAATTCAGGAAAAACTCAGGAAGGGAGTGTGCTCTTCATTAGCCCATTGACTCAAGGTGTTTATTAGCCCATTGGATAACTCCATCGTGATTATGAAATACGAATGAAAATAGAAGATGATGTTGGATTCTGAAAGAAAAATATCAGGATTATTTTAAAAACACTGTAATGGAAGCTGAATCTTTAAAATAACCCTTTGGAGAATCCTTTTAAAAAGCAATCATAACCTGTCTCACCTTTGAGTTTATCTGGTTGTATAACAGATATATATGAATGGAGATGTGTGTGTGTGTGTGTGTGTGTGCATCTATATGTATATATGAATTTTGTATGTATCAATGCGTGTGAGCATATATGTGTATACAGTATATGTAAATATGGATATACATATATGTATGTGTATATATATTTAAGGTAAAACAAATAATCTCTATATGAAATTATCAAAGTAAATTATTTTCCCTTCTTAAAGTAGCATATTTTTTACACCTAGGACATATGCAAAGTTTTGTAGTCTTAGACATTAGTGTGTGCATATTTCAGCCTTTTTTCCTTAATTGTTCCTGTTGGAATTTTATAACAATAGTTGAAAATTAACAAGGAAATATTAGGTAAGAAGTGTCTTTGTAATTTTGTAAATGCAGCATCTTAGGGAGACTGATTACTATACATGTAGATCTATCACTTGACTACATTGAAAGACTACACACACATTTTGTGCACTATATTGGTTCATTTCTGTTTGAAGAAAAGTCATTTTACTCCCAAACTTCTGCCCTATAACAAATTGTTTTTCTCTGGTGCAGTTAAATTTGTTTCTATTTCTTCTTAGACTCTTCAAGAAAGAATTAGCCTTGGATTTCATTGGTTAGAATGGATTATGATTGCTTTTGAAATAATGTCTTGCTGGAGAAGTAGTAGATTTTAAAATATATTTTTTTTCTCCATTGAGGAGATTTGGGGTGACCAGATGCTTCCTGGTCAGTGTGTCGACTATTGGAGTAGATGTGTGTGTAAGCATTTCCAGGGCCTCGGGAAGTTACCACTGAGGAACATATAGATTGTTGTTAGTTTGTTTTCAAAGTTTCTGAAGAGAGAACACAAGAGTGAGGATAAGTAGTATAAAAGGTTTTTGGGGGCTTTTTCAGAAGTGCTTGCCTTCTGTCAGTAGTGAAACCAGTTTGAAGATAGTGGACTTCCCTCCCTTTTTGTGGTTCCAGACCTGAAGTTTTCAGTACTGTATTTCAATTGGTTAATCTTTGGAAAGTTGAGTTCTTTTTTTTTTTTTAACTTTTAGCTAAGAGCAAGAAAGCTAGTGGGAGTTGATTTTCCAGTAAATTTTGCCCTATCTGTTTTGTAAGTCAGTCTGAATTTTAGTTCCATCTTTGCCTTCAGATCATAAAATAATGGGTATTCATCACCCAGGAATGCTAATATCAGTTAGATTGGACACAAGTTGAGCTAATATCAGCTCTATTTTATTTTTATTTAAACCTATTTTGCTTAGACCATATGTTGTAGATTCAGACTAATTTAGATGAAAACCACTTTGTTGCTCTCCTATGTTATATCATTTTCAATGTATATACGTGTGTGTATATATATATGCAAGTTTTCTGAGTATATCAAATTCCCCACTTAAAACTGCCATTTCCATGGTATGTGTCTCCTTCATGTTCAACATAGAAGCATTTCAGTGAGATTTTTGTATATGTGCATGCTGACAGAAACTGTTTGGAAGGGCCTTGTTAAAAATTGTTTTAGCCAGGCTCGGTGGCTCAGCCTGTAATCCTGTGCCTTTGGGAGGCTGAGGTGAGTGGATTGCCTGAGCCAGTGGGTTCGAGACCCGCCTGGGCAGCGAGACCTCATCTCTACAATAAATCAAAAAATCAGCCGGGTGTGGTAGCGCATGCCTGTAATTCCGGCTACTTGGAAGGCTGAGGAGGAAGGATCGCTGGAGCCCAGCAGGTCGAGGCTGCAGTGGCCGGGAGTGGCCACTGAACTCCATTCTGGGAGACAGAGTGAGACTCCAACTCAAAAAAAAAATTGTTTTAACTATATAGGATGGTTTTCATAATACTTACAATGTATAGTCAGATTGTCAAGTAGAAGCTTGATTAGCATTCACAGTGAAAAATCTAAAGCCACCTTTCACTGCCTACAGCAGAAGATGTTTGATGATTTAGTATTTGTACAGATTTAGCAAGTTATATTTAATCTCAAAATTTCACCTTTCTTGAACAAATTCCACTTATATGAAGTTAAATTACGCCTTTGCTTTTTTGGATTCAGCTGAGATATCAGAGAAAGAGCACCAGAATTAATGGACTCAAGTTCAGTTCTGCCATTTCCTCACTGGTCAAATGGCACCAAGATACCTACCTCAGAGGTTGTTGGGAAGCCTAATTAGAGGATATGGATACAATACATTGAGATGCTTTTGAAAACATTGTGCAACAGTTCACATGGCAACTGGAGAATTGTCATGACATTACCTTGGGGCAGGTGGTTAGGGTGTTGTAGCAAATACAATTTTCTCCCTTGGTTACCTCCAAGGACATTTGAATATTAGGAGCAGAGAATGTAATTTAAAGGAATTACATGGTCAAATGGCAGTATGTGATAATTTTCCATACTATGTTACAATCAAGTGATCAAAAAGTCATAAAACAGTGTTTTAAAAATGATTTTTGTCCCTTTTTTCTCCTCTTCTTCACTGTTCCATTTTCCCTCTCTACTTCTCTTTAGCTTAGTTTGAGATTTT
>NW_007127906.1:0-831 GCF_000164805.1 Carlito syrichta
TTGGATTCAGCTGAGATATCAGAGAAAGAGCACCAGAATTAATGGACTCAAGTTCGGTTCTGCCATTTCCTCACTGGTCAAATGGCACCAAGATACCTACCTCAGAGGTTGTTGGGCAGCCTAATTAGAGGATATGGATACAATACATTGAGATGCTTTTGAAAACATTGTGCAACAGTTCACATGGCAACTGGAGAATTGTCATGACATTACCTTGGGGCAGGTGGTTAGGGTGTTGTAGCAAATACAATTTTCTCCCTTGATTACCTCCAAGGACATTTGAATATTAGGAGCAGAGAATGTGATTTAAAGGAATTACATGGTCAAATGGCAGTATGCGATAATTTTCCATACTATATTACAATCAAGTGATCAAAAAGTCATAAAACAGTGTTTTAAAAATGATTTTTGTCCCTTTTTTCTCCTCTTCTTCACTATTCCATTTTCCCTCTCTACTTCTCTTTAGCTTAGTTTGAGATTTTCTGTAACTCCCCTCTCTTCTCTCCAGCTCCTAGGATTCCTGTTTCTTTTTTACAACACAAAGTTGGAATTGAACTATCAGTGAAAATGTGCTAGATTTTGTTTCTTCTTAAGTTTTCAATCAAATGAATTTAACTCTGTGTTTGCATTGCTTAAAAACCAAATAACTCCCAAACTAAATTGCTTTTATACTTCCATGTGGCCTTTGAAGTAATTTTTCTATGAATCAGTGGCTTTTGGTTTGTTTAACCATTAAATGTCAGAGGGGCGGAGACAGAATGGTAAAGTTATAGACTGATCACACTTTTATTTTAAAACAGCTTTCCTTGTCTCCAAAGAATATCATATGCC
>NW_007127907.1:0-878 GCF_000164805.1 Carlito syrichta
AAACTAAAGTGATTGATAAAGGGAGTCAATTTTTAAATCCCATTTCATAAATTTGTGTTAGAATTTGTGAAATTTAATTCCATCACATAGGATCCTTTCAGGAGGGAGAAAATGTGTTGAGTCTTCTGGTGTTAGATCTCTCAGTGTAATGGATGAGTAATTTTGCTTCCTGTTGATGTAGTGTAATAATACACTAGAACATTTGCTTCAGTTGAAATAAAAATGAAAGTTTCATTTTTTGGTAGGCAGAAATCATTTTCAGAATGAGAAGAGGGAAGGAAGCATGAACACTTTCTCTTTCTCTCTCTCTCTCTCTCTCTTTTAAACTTAAGATCATCCCTTTTAGGAAGAGAAGAATTTTAAACTAGTATTTTAAATTGAGAAAGATGGAATTCTTCCAAAATCATTTTATGAAGCTAACATCACACTGACACCCAAACCAGGTAAAAATTCAACAAGAAAAGAGAACTACAGGCCAATATTCCTTATGAACATAGATGCAAAAATCCTCAACAAGATTCTAGCAAATTGGATACAAAAAAAATCTAAAAATCATTCACCATGACCAAGTAGGCTTCATCCTTAGGATGCAGGACTGTTTTAACATTCACAAGACTATTAAATGTAATTAAATACAGCAATAGATGTAAAAACAAGAAACACATGATTATATCATTAGTTGCAGAAAAAGGTTTTGATAAAGCCCAGCATTCCTTCTAGATAAAAACCCTCAAATACCTAGGAATAGAAGAATCATATCTCAAAATAATAAGTGTCATCTACGATAAACCCACAGCTAACATATTGCTAAGTGGACAAAAATTGGAAACATTTCCCCTGAAAACTGGAACAATGCTGCCCACTTTTATCCCTCTTGT
>NW_007127908.1:0-778 GCF_000164805.1 Carlito syrichta
TAGAGGTATACTTGACCAACAAATTAAATATACTTACTGTGTACATTGTGATGTGATGTGTATGTGATATACATACACATTGTGAGGTAATGACACTCAGGTTAATTGTGAAGCAATGACCACACTCAAGTTATTTGTGACTTCACATCATTATTAGTTTTGTTTGTGGTAGACTATTGTGACAGTTTCTAAGACTTTCCTCATTTCTAGTGACCTTGACAGTTTTAAAGAATACTGGTCAAATGTTTTGTAGGATTTCCCTTTGTTGGGATTTTCCTGTTTTTCACACAGTGGATAATCTTGCTGAAGGAATGCTTGTTAGGTTTCTTCACTGTAAATTTAATGTCTCTCTAGTCCACACATAAAGAGTAAAAGTTAATGATTTTCTTTCATGATAGAATATCAGCATAAGTTATTTGGGATTTTTTTTTTTAATATGGGAGATTTGTCTTTACTCCCTCAAATTTTTGTTTATTCAATTATTTATATTAGTGTGAACTCATTTTTATGCTTTTTGATGATTAAATACGATATCACTAATTTTTTTGCTGAAATTTTCTCAGTTTTCACCTTTAGAAACCTTTAAATTTGCTATTGTTTTCTTTCGACATGTTCTTTACATATAGATATGGTTTGTTTGTTGATCACTTCCTTATTTTCTGGCCTATACACTGTTCCAGATTCAAATTGTAGATTTCTTTTTGCCATCCTAGAACTATCTATGTCTCAAAAAAGCCCTGTATCCTTTTATTATAAAATGACATTAGAAACAAGAACT
>NW_007127909.1:0-3729 GCF_000164805.1 Carlito syrichta
TCTCTATAGTCCACACATAAAGAGTAAAAGTTAATGATTTTCTTTCCATGATAGAATATCAGCATAAGTTATTTGGGATTTTTTTTTTTTAATATGGGAGATTTGTCTTTACTCCCTCAAATTTTTGTTTATTCAATTATTTATATTAGTGTGAACTCATTTTTATGCTTTTTGATGATTAAATACAATATCACTAATTTTTTTGCTGAAATTTTCTCAGTTTTCGCCTTTAGAAACCTTTAAATTTGCTATTGTTTTCTTTTGACATGTTCTTTACATATAGATATGGTTTGTTTGTTGATCACTTCCTTATTTTCTGGCCTATACACTGTTCCAGATTCAAATTGTAGATTTCTTTTTGCCATCCTAGAACTATCTATGTCTCAAAAAAGCCCTGTATCCTTTTATTATAAAATGACATTAGAAACAAGAACTTGTAAACTAATATGCTCATTCCACTTCTGGCAATAGTAATTTGTGTCTTGTTTTATTTATTTCTGGTTATCCTGAAGAGAAATTTATAGATTTTAGTACCTTAAAAAAAAAACAAACCACAGATTTTATGTATATTGATTTTTTGTTTTCATTGTTTTTGATATATGCTATAAGTTATATTTTTTATTTACTTGCTTTAAGCCTAAATTAGACACCTTTATTTAGTTTTCTAAGATGAGTGGCTAAATTGCTGATTTTAAATATCAATTTAATAAATAGTTCTTTACACTGTGTTTATAATACATTCCTCACATTTTGTTAAATTCTATTTTAATTCTCACTTAATTTAAAAAGTTTTTAAAATTTCTTTCTTTTGGGCATGCTTTTTTGCCTTTTGTATTATTTAGAAGTGTATTTTTTATACTTCAAATATTTAGACATCATTCAGTTATATATTTCTGTTGTTCATTTCCAATTAATTTGATTGTATTATGTGGACTTAGTTTGCATAATTCTTTTTATAAAAAATGTTAAATGTATATTTTATGACCCAGAATTTAGTCTATCTTTGTGGCTATTCTACATGAACTGGAAGTGATATATATTTTAGTTTTTGAATATTCTATAAATGTTGATTTGCTGATTGGTAATACAATAAAGTATACTATGGTTTAATAGATTTGATACATGCTTAATTTATCAATGTCAATTATCGAGAAGAGTGTTGAAGTTTGTAGGTATATTAGAGAAATTGTAGATTTGTCTTTTTAGTTTTTTTGTTTTTTATGTATGCATTTTGATGCTTTATTGTTAGATACATACACATTAAAATTTGCTAAATCTTGAATTCTCCAAAAAGATCCATTATGTGAGAATGATGATTTAATGTTCCTCTTTATCCATGGTAATGTTCTGAATTCTACTTTATCTGAAACTAAGACAGCTAGTCTAACTTTCTTTAGAGTAGTATTAGCCTGGTATAATTTTACCCTGCTGGTTACTTTTAACCTATCTGTGCTTTTAATATTTAAAATAGGAAATTTATAGAAAAATATAATTGGGTTTTGTAGTTTTTATTCATTCTTTAAAAACCTGTCATTTAATTTATTTTGATGGTATTTATACCACTCACATTTAAAGTGATTAATAAATAATCACTTGTTGAATTAATAATCAATAGGTAGATTAATATCTACCATAATTGTACCATTGTCTGTTCACTGCATTTATTCTTTCTTCTATTCTTCCTCTATTTTTTGGTCATTTCAGGTTCTATTTGAGTAATGTATATTTTTAAATTATATCTATTCTATGCCAGAAAGAAGAAGACAAACAGCCTACTGAGAATAGCTCTGTGAATAACACTGCCATATTTTGCTGGACACAGGTTGAACCTGCTTGAGAGTTCAATAAAATTGAAATGTTAACTTATATATTTTTTCTTTTTAAAATTACATTTGAGAAAATGCAGTAAGACAATTCACTAAACATACAGATATTAACTACTAAGAAATGACATGTGTATTATTAAAAAGCTAGCTTTAATCTGTCACTGCTAATAGCAGGAAACTATTGTTTGACTAAAGTTGTAATACAGCAATTTCTCACCATGTTTAAAATTCATGAAGCCATATCCACATAGACAAATGCTTATTAATTGATAAATTGCTTTATTGACTCTAATGACAAAAATACAGGCTTTGCACACTGTAATGCAATTGCAACTAAAGTGAATTTTCTATTGTCTATTTGGTTGGAAATATAATTTTGAGTAGTTTTACATCATGTCTGTTTTTTTACAATATTACATTGGATTACTAAAGAATGTATCTCTCAAATAAGCACATTTTCAAGGAAAAAGAAACTTTCAACTTATTACAATATACCACATTATATCAAATATATGATCCTCTGTATATTCTATGGATAGTTGGCATTCTGAGAAGCAAAATTGGTAGAATTACATAAATGACCCCAATTTCTACCCTTCTCTATGTATATCCACTTTTCTTTTTGACTACACAGCTCCTTCTATCATAAAAGATAGACTCTATTCCCTTCATATTAAACCTGGGTTGAACTTGTGATTTGTGTTGCCAGTTGAATGGAATGCATCACAATAGATACTGCCATTTAATAGACTGAAAAGGTCAAGGTCAAGAAGCATTGCATGCTTCATGTCTATCTCTTTTAGTGATCTGTCTCTGTAATAAAAACAAGCCCAGACTATTCCCATAGTATATGAGAGACCACATGGAGGAGAGCTGGATCACGCCAGTAAAGACCTTCCTAGACCAGTCATCATATAACCAACCAACCTCAAACTGACTACAAATACATGATTAAAGCATATTGAGATTATTTTATCTTGACCTGGATCAGAAGAATCATCTTGCAAATGTATACATTTCTGAGCAAAAAACCGAACTTTTTGGGTGAAATGTCATGGTGGTTTTACTGGTTTTTTTTAACACATAGCATTGACTGTGGTCATAAATAATTCAAACAACTTTACATGCCTATGAAAATTTGACCATTGTAAGTATTTAGTGGTAGTTAATGCACTTATTTGGTGATATTTCAGGTATGTACATTTTCCTTCCAGTGAATTTACTTTTAATTTAATGATATGCTTAAATGGACACACCTACAGATTTTGAAAGATATAATGTTTATGAACATTAATATGGTAAAAAGTATCTGTTTTTTTACGTATTAAGAATATAGTGTTTTCTTATGTTCTGAATTTTAAAAAAAATTTTCCAGCATCATTTGTATATTTGTGTGTGCACACTATATAAGAACAGAATTTTTATTCACGTTTATTTATTGATTTTATTGATTTGGAAATGAATGATTTAATTTTGTGAGATTTCCATGTGTTTTAACAGATGTATGTAAAGTGTTTGGTTTTAGACTGGTATTATTTTTATTTATAAAAGAATAAGCAAGAACATAGAAGCATATAAATGGTAAATGGTAGAGTTGTTTTTTCTTTAAGCACAACATAAGAGACTTCATATTTTTAATTCTAATATTTATTGGCATTTCTAACTCTAATAATCAATTAAGTAATATTTGTTAAATGACTAATTTAATGAATAAAAATGAATAAATTTCGGGGATGTTTATATCTCATAGAAGAGTTAATATATCTTTGAAATTATTTACAATCCCCTTGTTATTACTTAAGCTGCAATCCACTTTATTATACTTATTATGTCTGTTATTAATTAAATGCTTAGTTTATGTCAGCATATTCTAAATGCTTTGCAAGCATATATTCGTTAAGAG
>NW_007127910.1:0-859 GCF_000164805.1 Carlito syrichta
TGCTGATTTTAAATATCAATTTAATAAATAGTTCTTTACACTGTGTTTATAATACAATCCTCACATTTTGTTCAATTCTATTTTAATTCTCACTTAATTTAAAAAGTTTTTAAAATTTCTTTCTTTTGGGCATGCTTTTTTGCCTTTTGTATTATTTAGAAGTGTATTTTTTATTCTTCAAATATTTAGACATCATTCAGTTATATATTTCTGTTGTTCATTTCCCATTAATTTGATTGTATTATGTGGACTTAGTTTGCATAATTCTTTTTATAAAAAATGTTAAATGTATATTTTATGACCCAGAATTTAGTCTATCTTTGTGGCTATTCTACATGAACTGGAAGTGATATATATTTTAGTTTTTGAATATTCTATAAATGTTGATTTGCTGATTTGTAATACAATAAAGTATACTATGGTTTAATAGATTTGATACATGCTTAATTTATCAATGTCAATTATCGAGAAGAGTGTTGAAGTTTGTAGGTATATTAGAGAAATTGTAGATTTGTCTTTTTAGTTTTTTTGTTTTTTATGTATGCATTTTGATGCTTTATTGTTAGATACATACACATTAAAATTTGCTAAATCTTGAATTCTCCAAAAAGATCCATTATGTGAGAATGATGATTTAATGTTCCTCTTTATCCATGGTAATGTTCTGAATTCTACTTTATCTGAAACTAAGACAGCTAGTCTAACTTTCTTTAGAGTAGTATTAGCCTGGTATAATTTTACCCTGCTGGTTACTTTTAACCTATCTGTGCTTTTAATATTTAAAATAGGAAATTTATAGAAAATATAATTGGGTTTTGTAGTTTTTATTCATTCTTTAAAAACCTGTCATTTAATTTAT
>NW_007127911.1:0-792 GCF_000164805.1 Carlito syrichta
CAATATACCACATCATATCAAAATATGATCCTCTGTATATTCTATGGATAGTTGGCATTTTGAGAAGCAAAATTGGTAGAATTACATAAATGACCCCAATTTCTACCCTTCTCTATGTATATCCACTTTTCTTTTTGACTTCACAGCTCCTTCTATCATAAAAGATAGACTCTATTCCCTTCATATTAAACCTGGGTTGAACTTGTGATTTGTGTTGCCAGTTGAATGGAATGCATCACAATAGATACTGCCATTTAATAGACTGAAAAGGTCAAGGTCAAGAAGCATTGCATGCTTCATGTCTATCTCTTTTAGTGATCTGTCTCTGTAATAAAAACAAGCCCAGACTATTCCCATAGTATATGAGAGACCACATGGAGGAGAGCTGGATCATGCCAGTCAAGACCTTCCTAGACCAGTCATCATATAACCAACCAACCTCAAACTGACTACAAATACATGATTAAAACATATTGAAATTATTTTATCTTGACCTGGATCAGAAGAATCATCTTGCAAATGTGTACATTTCTGAGCAAAAAACTGGACTTTTTGGGTGAAATGTCATGGTGGTTTTTTTTTAACACATAGCATTGACTGTTGTCATAAATAATTCAAACAACTTTACATGCCTATGAAAATTTGACTATTGTAAGTATTTAGTGGTAGTTAATGCACCTATTTGGTGATATTTCAGGTATGTACATTTTCCTTCCAGTGAATTTACTTTTAATTTAATGATGTGCTTAAATGGACACACCTACAGATTTTGAAAAATATAATGTTTATGAA
>NW_007127912.1:0-932 GCF_000164805.1 Carlito syrichta
TGATCCTCTGTATATTCTATGGATAGTTGGCATTTTGAGAAGCAAAATTGGTAGAATTACATAAATGACCCCAATTTCTACCCTTCTCTATGTATATCCACTTTTCTTTTTGACTTCACAGCTCCTTCTATCATAAAAGATAGACTCTATTCCCTTCATATTAAACCTGGGTTGAACTTGTGATTTGTGTTGCCAGTTGAATGGAATGCATCACAATAGATACTGCCATTTAATAGACTGAAAAGGTCAAGGTCAAGAAGCATTGCATGCTTCATGTCTATCTCTTTTAGTGATCTGTCTCTGTAATAAAAACAAGCCCAGACTATTCCCATAGTATATGAGAGACCACATGGAGGAGAGCTGGATCATGCCAGTCAAGACCTTCCTAGACCAGTCATCATATAACCAACCAACCTCAAACTGACTACAAATACATGATTAAAACATATTGAGATTATTTTATCTTGACCTGGATCAGAAGAATCATCTTGCAAATGTATACATTTCTGAGCAAAAAACTGGACTTTTTGGGTGAAATGTCATGGTGGTTTTACTGGTTTTTTTTAACACATAGCATTGACTGTGGTCATAAATAATTCAAACAACTTTACATGCCTATGAAAATTTGACTATTGTAAGTATTTAGTGGTAGTTAATGCACCTATTTGGTGATATTTCAGGTATGTACATTTTCCTTCCAGTGAATTTACTTTTAATTTAATGATGTGCTTAAATGGACACACCTACAGATTTTGAAAAATATAATGTTTATGAACATTAATATGGTAAAAAGTATCTGTTTCTTTACGTATTAAGAATATAGTGTTTTCTTATGTTCTGAATTTTTAAAAAAAATTTCCGGCATCATTTGTATATTTGTGTGTGCAACTATATAAGAACAGAATTTTTATTCACGTTTATTTATTGATTTT
>NW_007127913.1:0-5199 GCF_000164805.1 Carlito syrichta
TATTTAGAAGTGTATTTTTTATACTTCAAATATTTAGACATCATTCAGTTATATATTTCTGTTGTTCATTTCCAATTAATTTGATTGTATTATGTGGACTTAGTTTGCATAATTCTTTTTATAAAAAATGTTAAATGTATATTTTATGACCCAGAATTTAGTCTATCTTTGTGGCTATTCTACATGAACTGGAAGTGATATATATTTTAGTTTTTGAATATTCTATAAATGTTGATTTGCTGATTGGTAATACAATAAAGTATACTATGGTTTAATAGATTTGATACATGCTTAATTTATCAATGTCAATTATCGAGAAGAGTGTTGAAGTTTGTAGGTATATTAGAGAAATTGTAGATTTGTCTTTTTAGTTTTTTTGTTTTTTATGTATGCATTTTGATGCTTTATTGTTAGATACATACACATTAAAATTTGCTAAATCTTGAATTCTCCAAAAAGATCCATTATGTGAGAATGATGATTTAATGTTCCTCTTTATCCATGGTAATGTTCTGAATTCTACTTTATCTGAAACTAAGACAGCTAGTCTAACTTTCTTTAGAGTAGTATTAGCCTGGTATAATTTTACCCTGCTGGTTACTTTTAACCTATCTGTGCTTTTAATATTTAAAATAGGAAATTTATAGAAAAATATAATTGGGTTTTGTAGTTTTTATTCATTCTTTAAAAACCTGTCATTTAATTTATTTTGATGGTATTTATACCACTCACATTTAAAGTGATTAATAAATAATCACTTGTTGAATTAATAATCAATAGGTAGATTAATATCTACCATAATTGTACCATTGTCTGTTCACTGCATTTATTCTTTCTTCTATTCTTCCTCTATTTTTTGGTCATTTCAGGTTCTATTTGAGTAATGTATATTTTTAAATTATATCTATTCTATGCCAGAAAGAAGAAGACAAACAGCCTACTGAGAATAGCTCTGTGAATAACACTGCCATATTTTGCTGGACACAGGTTGAACCTGCTTGAGAGTTCAATAAAATTGAAATTTTAACTTATATATTTTTTCTTTTTAAAATTACATTTGAGAAAATGCAGTAAGACAATTCACTAAACATACAGATATTAACTACTAAGAAATGACATGTGTATTATTAAAAAGCTAGCTTTAATCTGTCACTGCTAATAGCAGGAAACTATTGTTTGACTAAAGTTGTAATACAGCAATTTCTCACCATGTTTAAAATTCATGAAGCCATATCCACATAGACAAATGCTTATTAATTGATAAATTGCTTTATTGACTCTAATGACAAAAGTACAGGCTTTGCACACTGTAATGCAATTGCAACTAAAGTGAATTTTCTATTGTCTATTTGGTTGGAAATATAATTTTGAGTAGTTTTACATCATGTCTGTTTTTTTACAATATTACATTGGATTACTAAAGAATGTATCTCTCAAATAAGCACATTTTCAAGGAAAAAGAAACTTTCAACTTATTACAATATACCACATCGTATCAAAATATGATCCTCTGTATATTCTATGGATAGTTGGCATTCTGAGAAGCAAAATTGGTAGAATTACATAAATGACCCCAATTTCTACCCTTCTCTATGTATATCCACTTTTCTTTTTGACTTCACAGCTCCTTCTATCATAAAAATAGACTCTATTCCCTTCATATTAAACCTGGGTTGAACTTGTGATTTGTGTTGCCAGTTGAATGGAATGCATCACAATAGATACTGCCATTTAATAGACTGAAAAGGTCAAGGTCAAGAAGCATTGCATGCTTCATGTCTATCTCTTTTAGTGATCTGTCTCTGTAATAAAAACAAGCCCAGACTATTCCCATAGTATATGAGAGACCACATGGAGGAGAGCTGGATCATGCCAGTCAAGACCTTCCTAGACCAGTCATCATATAACCAACCAACCTCAAACTGACTACAAATACATGATTAAAACATATTGAAATTATTTTATCTTGACCTGGATCAGAAGAATCATCTTGCAAATGTGTACATTTCTGAGCAAAAAACTGGACTTTTTGGGTGAAATGTCATGGTGGTTTTTTTTAACACATAGCATTGACTGTGGTCATAAATAATTCAAACAACTTTACATGCCTATGAAAATTTGACTATTGTAAGTATTTAGTGGTAGTTAATGCACCTATTTGGTGATATTTCAGGTATGTACATTTTCCTTCCAGTGAATTTACTTTTAATTTAATGATGTGCTTAAATGGACACACCTACAGATTTTGAAAAATATAATGTTTATGAACATTACTATGGTAAAAAGTATCTGTTTCTTTACGTATTAAGAATATAGTGTTTTCTTATGTTCTGAATTTTAAAAAAAATTTCCAGCATCATTTGTATATTTGTGTGTGCACACTATATAAGAACAGAATTTTTATTCACGTTTATTTATTGATTTTATTGATTTGGAAATGAATGATTTAATTTTGTGAGATTTCCATGTGTTCTAACAGATGTATGTAAAGTGTTTGGTTTTAGACTGGTATTATTTTTATTTATAAAAGAATAAGCAAGAAAATAGAAGCATATAAATGGTAAATGGTAGAGTTGTTTTTTCTTTAAGCACAACATAAGAGACTTCATATTTTTAATTCTAATATTTATTGGCATTTCTAACTCTAATAATCAATTAAGTAATATTTGTTAAATGACTAATTTAATGAATAAAAATGAATAAATTTCGGGGATGTTTATATCTCATAGAAGAGTTAATATATCTTTGAAATTATTTACAATCCCCTTGTTATTACTTAAGCTGCAATCCACTTTATTATACTTATTATGTCTGTTATTAATTAAATGCTTAGTTTATGTCAGCATATTCTAAATGCTTTGCAAGCATATATTCGTTAAGAGTTGAATGTTGAGGAGGAGAGAAAAACAAATCGAAATCAAATAAAAAGTAGCTCAACTTCTATGAAAAGCAGTGTGGTAATTTCTCAAAGAACTAAAAATTGAACTTCCTTATGATTCAGCAATCTCCCTCCTGGGGATAGAACCAGGGGAACATAATTTGCTCTACAAAAAACACACCTGCACATGCATGTTTATTACAGCACTGTTCATAATCGCAAAAACCATGGAACCAATACAGATGCTCATCAACAATGGACTGGATAAAATAAATGCAGTACATATATACATGATGAAATATTATACAGTTATAAAGAACAAAGTCATGCCTTCACACAACTTGGATGCAGCTAGAGACTATCTTACCAAGTGAAGTATTGCAGAAACAAAGAAGTGAGTACTGCATATTCTCACTCATAAGCAGGCCCTGAATATTAGTCACACTAGCACAAAGGTAAAATTGTCAGACGCTGGACACTGCTAGGGGAGGTGCGGAGAAAGTAGGGAGGGGAGCACATAGCAACACCCTGGGTATCTGGTCCACTGTCAGGAGGAGAGAGGACCAGCTACAAGCCCAAATTCCACCTGTGTGGAATTTACCTATGTAGTAAATCCACACTTGGACTTCACAATTCTAAAATTTAAAAAAAATAAAAGTTTTATCATAAAGATAGGAGGTAAAACTCAGGGTTAGGAATACAAACATTGATAGAACTTTATTGGTTTATGATATTCACAAGTCACAACCAAAAAAGATACATTTGAGAAATACTGATACCAAGATCATTTGAATGCTCAAATTGACTTAAATATTCCCAACCTTGGTGGAAAAGTTACTGCTGCTGGATTGACAACTTGTGTAAAATTTCACAGAGTAGAAACGAGGCACTTCCAATAGTATAATCTTCAGAGAAGAAAAAGTATATAGTTATTATAGTGCATTTCTGGTTTTTGTTTTTTGGGGGTTTTTTTGGTTGGTTTCGGTGGGGATGTTCTCTAAAGGGCGTCATATAGATATTTATATATATATAAATTATTAATGTGGGGAGGGGCGGGGCATACATCGCAGAGGGGGCGCGCGCTACGGGGCGGGGGCGGCACACGATGCTAAACAAAACAGCCACATCTAACAGATGAAATAATCACACGAAGGGGAGGGGAGCGGCCACCCAGGGTGGGCACGGGTAGGAGGAAAGCAGGGAGAGCGAGGAAGAGGGGCCTGGTGCGAGACACCGCGCGCGTGCTGTCCCCGCCCTTGTCCCCGCCTCCGCACACCCCTTGGTCTCTGCCTTCGATCCACGGTCATTCCCCGCCTCCGCAGCTGGGGAGGCGAACCCGGCGCTGGGGGCAGGCCGAGGCCTACAAGGTCCAGGCGCTAAAGCCACGGGTGAGCTCTTCATCGCAGACTCTACAGCGGCTTGTCGCTGTCCTTCAGGTAACTGTAGTAGTCCTCCGGGGCGGGCAGCGACACGCTGTGCAGCGGGTGGTGGGCGTGCAACCACTGCTGCTGCTCTGGCGCCAGGGGCTGCAGCTTGGACGACCGCGCGTGCATGGCCTGCAGCTGGTGCGCTGCGGACATCGGGGCGGAGAGCGAGGCCGGCAGGTCCCGGTAGGGGGCGGGAAAGAGCTGGTGGCGAAGAACTTCGTTCTAGGCAGAGGGTAAGGAAGAAGGGGGTTAGGGAGGGTCCCAGCTGGGTAGGGGATCCGAGTAAGGTGAGACCCTGAGGCCAGGGGTCAATGAGAGGGTGCACCGCAGCAGAGGCTGCATGGATGGCGTCCTGCTGTTGCAGGTGCGAGTGGATGTGCGAGTGCTGGTGGTGGTGTGGCGGGGGGGGGGGGGGGGGTCACGTTGAGCATCTGCAGCCGCGCCAGCAGGTCGTTGTCCAGGGCTGCCACCCTTTCCGCGTGCTGCCGCTCGGGCCGCCAGCCACTCCGCGTAGGACATGTCCGGACGCAGGGCTGGCCCGGCCGCCAGAGCCAGCCGCTCTCGCTCCAGGGGAAGGGGAAAGGGTGCAGGCCGATCGGGCCAGGCTGCAGGGCCAGGCCCCCGTGTCGCGGGAAGGGATCCAGGCCCCGCCCAGGGACCCCGTGCAGGGGTTCCAGTTCGCTGGGCTTCACCTCGGAATCCCGGTTTGAGGCAGTCGCGGAGGTCTCGTTCCCGGGCTTCCCGCTCCCTCTCCCGGGCAGCCGGGTCGCTGCTGTACAGGGCCGGGACGTTGTAGCCCAGGAGTCCTGGGTCCACCGCGCCCAGGGGCACGTAGACGGGGTGGTTGCGGTTGCCGGGAGACATGACGGGAGGCCGGGCTACACGCTGAGGGGG
>NW_007127914.1:0-3060 GCF_000164805.1 Carlito syrichta
GCCACCCTTTCCGCGTGCTGCCGCTCGGGCCGCCAGCCACTCCGCGTAGGACATGTCCGGACGCAGGGCTGGCCCGGCCGCCAGAGCCAGCCGCTCTCGCTCCAGGGGAAGGGGAAAGGGTGCAGGCCGATCGGGCCAGGCTGCAGGGCCAGGCCCCCGTGTCGCGAGAAGGGATCCAGGCCCCGCCCAGGGACCCCGTGCAGGGGTTCCAGTTCGCTGGGCTTCACCTCGGAATCCCGGTTTGAGGCAGTCGCGGAGGTCTCGTTCCCGGGCTTCCCGCTCCCTCTCCCGGGCAGCCGGGTAGCTGCTGTACAGGGCCGGGACGTTGTAGCCCAGGAGTCCTGGGTCCACCGCGCCCAGGGGCACGTAGACGGGGTGGTTGCGGTTGCCGGGAGACATGACGGGAGGCCGGGCTACACGCTGAGGGGGCACAAGGCCGGGGTGTCAGGCTCCAGGGCACCGTAACCACCGCACAGCCCGGCACGAGCGGAGGGCGGTGAGGCACGGCTCCGAGGGACGAACACTCCACGGGAGCGCGGCCCTCCTGAGCCAGCTTCACACTGCGCTCCCGCTCGCGCTCCTTCTCTTCGCGCGCGCGCTGCTCGGCCTCGCGCCGCACCTTCTCCAGCAGGTCAGCGCGCTTCTTGGCCAGTTTGGGACCCTCCAGCGGCACAAAGTACAGGTCGCTGCGCGCGCAGGAGTTGAAGCCGCGGTCCAGGTGCTTGTTGAACCTGGCCGACTGGCTGGCATGGCTGGGCACCTCCACCACCTTGGGCGGGGGCGAGGGGCTGCGCCGGGGGCGCCGGGTTCTCGGGCGCCTCGTACTCCTCGGACGGCTCCTGCTTGATCTGCGCGCCGCTCAGGGCCGGGCGGGCCTGCCCTCCCCGCCGCCGGCGCGGCAGGCGAACCCGGCTTGAAGGTCCCTGGGCCAGCGGGCGGCGAGGCGCCTTGGTAGCCCGGCGGGGTCCCTGTTCGGAAGGCGCGGGGAGAGCCAGGCTTGTACCCGGATGGGGTGGCCATCTTGTAGGTCCCCGGGGACGCGGCTTGCTTCGCGTGCGGCGGGGGCCCGGGCGGCGAGGCCGTCTTGTAGCCTGCTGGTGAGGAGGCCACGGTGGCGATGACCCTGGAGAGGGTGGCCGAGGAGGTGGTGATCGTGGGCACCGGTGGGAAGGGGTAGGGCTCCCTTTGGGTGCCCTGGGAAGGGGAGGGGTGCGAGCAGGGGTAGGACCCTTGAGAGGAGAAGGAGGATGGCGAGTCAGAAGAGGAAAAGGCCGAAGGGCCACCGGGGCTGGCCTGGCTGTAGGACACCTGGCCGTGCGGCGGGGGCAGGTGTGCTGACCCGGGCGGGTAGGGCCTCAGAGACCCCAAGGAGGGCGACATGGCATAGGAGTGCGCATGGTGGGCGCCACTGCTTTCTAAAGGGTGGGGAAACGCTCTGGGTAGGTCCCCAGAGGTCCCGTGATGCTGCTGCTGCTGGTGTGTTGGGGCTGGCGAGTGGGCATCGGCCTGGCTCCTGGCAGGAGGCGGGAAGGGGCTGGGGTGGGCACTGCTGTTGACTAAGAGGCGGCCATAAGGAGGAGGTGGAGTGGGACCCTGGCTCCACACTGCCTGGGACTGGAGAGAAGGCTGGGTGTACTTGGGGGACTGGTTGGAGACTGAGAGTTTTGCCTGGGGAGGGAAAGAGTGGGGATAACTGGGCAGCGCCTGGTAAGCTGGGTACTGGGCGGCAGCGGCAGCAGAAGAGCTGGAAGAGGAGGCAGCCACAGAGCTACTGCTAGAGGGTGAATAGGGATACCTCATTGGGGGGCTGAGGCAGAAGAGGAGGAAGCGGGGGGGGGCAGAGGGTGGGACGAGGGGGCCAGAGTTTGGCCCTTCTCTGGGCCGAGAGGAAGTCCGCCCATAGCCTGCCCCATGGCATGGGGAGAGGGCAGATGTCCAGGTAGCGACTAGGCCCCCCAGGCCAGGAGGAGAAGCTGACGTGTTGTTAAGGGGGCTCAGGGCAGGCGGGGGAGGCAGGTTCGGTGTCACATGGGGGAAGGTGGCTGGTGGTGGAGCAGAGGGCAGGCTCCTGCCACCCACTGGAGTGTTCGGTGGCTTTGTTGGGGGAGCGCCACCAACCCCAGAGCTTGATATTGAAATGGGGGTAGTGGGCGGAGGGCCTGGGGCCAAATATGGGTCGTCTGGGCTCAGAGGTGGTCCCACTCGCCTGGCAGGCGAGCAAGTCATGCAGCAAGTGAATTTATGCGTGGGTGGTACAGTGTGTTTGCAGACTGAACTGGGCCTGAATGAATTCTGTTCCCTAGTCATAGCTCTGGGGAAGGAGGGTGTGAGAGTAAAAGCAGAAGTGACTCTTAGAGTTTCCCTTGACTCCCATGAGTCATGAACAAGGACAGAAACCAGGTTCTGGGAACGTTTCCTTTCACAGATGGCGAGCAAGACGTGAGGGGTTCGCATAGCCAATAGACAGGACATCAGAGCCAGGCTGTCCCCAACCCACATCTATGGCCTTAGCCATCACCTTATACTACTTTAGCCCTTTTGGGAAGCCCAAGGAATCAAATGGCCCAGCCTGAGGTGGCAGGGCCCAGAGGTTCCGGGTCTGAGTGGGGTAAGGGAGACTTGGATGGGGGCTTCCATGGGTGTCCCAACTCTGAAGCACCCAGATCCTGGCCCCCAGGCTCTGTGCAAGGTCTCCGTGGCTACCTCCCATTTTGCCACCATGACGAAGTTCAGCTGGCTGTTGGCAGAAGCCATCTACCTGACCTGTCTCCTGGCCTCCACTTCCCTCAGCTCAAGGAGAGCCTTCTGGTGGCTGGTTGCTGCTGGCTGGGATGAGCATGGGGACCGGTTGGACACCGTGGGGACGTAGAGGGCTGGGGAGGCCGAGGGCTGGGGAGGCCCAGGGAGCTCACTTAAAGGCCCCTTCACCTCATGCTAAGGCCCAGGGAAGGCGAGGATGGGCGCAGCCCTGCAGCAGGTGCTGGAGAGCAGGACCAGTCCCTGGCTGTGGCTTGTGTCTGCTCCTGCCTTTGCAGTGCCCTGTGAAGCTGGCACTGGGGG
>NW_007127915.1:0-1059 GCF_000164805.1 Carlito syrichta
TGTGAGAGTAAAAGCAGAAGTGACTCTTAGAGTTTCCCTTGACTCCCATGAGTCATGAACAAGGACAGAAACCAGGTTCTGGGAACATTTCCTTTCACAGATGGTGAGCCGAGGTATGAGGGGTTCGCATAGCCAATAGACAGGACATCGGAGCCCAGGCTGTCCCCAACCCACATCTATGGCCTTAGCCATCACCTTATGCTACTTCAGCCCTTCTGGGAAGCCCAAGGAATCGAATGGCCCAGCCTGAGGTGATAGGGCTCGGAGGTTCCGGGTCTGAGTGGGGTAGGAGAGACTTGGATGGGGGCTTCCATGGGTGTCCTAGCTCTGAAGCACCCAGATCCTGGCCCCCAGGCTCTGTACAAGGTCTCCGTGGCTACCTCCCATTTTGCCACCATGACCAAGTTCAGCTGGCTGTTGGCAGAAGCCATCTACCTGACATGTCTCCTGGCCTCCACTTCCCTCAGCTCAAGGAGAGCCTTCTGGTGGCTGGTTGCTGCTGGCTGGGGTGAGCATGGGGACCGGTTGAACACCGTGGGGAAGTAGAGGACTGGGGAGGCCGAGGGCTGGGGCGGCCCAGGGAGCTCACTTAAAGGCCCCTTCACCTCATGCTAAGGCCCAGGGAATGTGAGGATGGCTGCAGCCCTGCAGCAGGTACTGGAGAGCAGGACTAGTCCCTGGCTGTGGCCTGTGCCTGCTCCTGCCTTTGCAGTGCCCTGTGTGGCTGGTGGTGGGGTTGGGGGACAGATCTCAGAGTCAAGTATGTAGACCCCCCTTGCTCTGTCTCCTCTATGGCCCCACAGGGCTGCCAGTGTTCTTCACTGGCACGTGGGAGGTCTGTAAGCTGGCCTTCGAGGATCTCACGTGAGTCAGCATGGGGTGTGGGACAGACAGGCAGGCTGGGAAGAGGAAAGGAGGGACTTCCTAACTAGACTAGGGGATGGGAGACCAGAAGGCAGGCTGTGGATGCCCCAGAAAGGACATGGACTGGGTAGGAGAGGGGGGTTCAGGGTGACCCGGTGGAGTGGGACTGTCTGGAAAAAGGTAAGTCCTGGGACC
>NW_007127916.1:0-352 GCF_000164805.1 Carlito syrichta
GCCCCTTTCAGGGGAGGCTGACTGGTTGCGTCAGGAAAGAGGGCTGGAAGGCAGGTGGGGTGGGACCAGGGATGTGAGTGCCAGAGAGGAGACAGCAGGAGGCATGTGGGGTGTCACAGAACAGGGCATATTGCAGTCACTGTGTTCCTGTCCTGGCTCCCCAGGTGCTGGGACCTGGACAACAGCTCCCCCTACTGGTGGATCATCAAAGGGCCCATTGTCCTCTCCGTGGGATCAGTCCCTGGGTTTTATTCAGTGAACCTCCCTGAACCCACCAAAGGGCTGAGCATGACCAGGGTGGGAGTTGGGATACCCGGGTTCCAGCTTTGCTCTGCTGCTGAGTGTCTGTGAG
>NW_007127917.1:0-911 GCF_000164805.1 Carlito syrichta
AGCCAGTTGACACATGAAAATTGCTCAGCCTCGCTCATCATCAAAGAAAGGCAAATGAAACCACTTTGAAATAGCACATACCCCCTCTAACACTGGCCATCATTAATAAAACAAACAATAACAGATTCAGGTAAGGATTCGGTGAGAATAAAATGCTTCTACACTGCATGTGGACTGAAAAGTAGAGGAAGATCTTTGGAAAACAGTGTGGTGGTTTGAAAAGGGACACGATATTGACCTACCATGTGACTCAGAAATTCCCCTCTAGAGAATATACCTGGAGGATCTCAAATAATTTTACCAAAAAGATACCTGCACCTATATGTTTTTTGCAGCTCTAATCACTATTGCAAAAAAACATGGTACCAACAATGTTGCCCATCAAAGCTGGAACGGATAAAATAAATGTGGTATACACACAGTGGAATATTATGCAACCATAAAAAAAGACAGATAGAAGCATTTTGCAGAATGTTTGATGGATATGAGGTAGGTCATTTTCAGTGATTTGTCACAGAAAAAGAGCAGAGTTCCATATGTTCTCACTCAGGAGCTGAAATTGATCACTTATAGTGCTGTAAGTGATTGTAAGTACTGGAAAACTGTTTAGTGGAAGGTATGAGATTGGCAGAGGAGGGATAATGCCAAGGAAGTGAGGGGCATACCTCATAAACCTGGGACCCTAGATAATCAATGTTTATATATCTAACTATGAATTGTACCCCACATTTTGTAAAAAATTAAAATAAATAATTAAATAAATTAATAAATGAAAGCTGCAAAACATGCAATTGACTTTATTTGTTTATTCTCTTTTTTTTAGCTTTAAAAATTGTTACAATTCAGGATTGGGTCTAGAAATGTTCATTAATGCAGGGATTGATTTTTTAAGAATTGTATAATACTCCAAG
>NW_007127918.1:0-4756 GCF_000164805.1 Carlito syrichta
TCAAAATTGACAATTTGTCATGCTTGTCTCCCTGACTTTACTTACTTCATTTAAAGTAAAAATTAGCATTGCAGTCAAACTATAGATTCAATGAAATAAACCATTAATTAACATCATTCTTCACAGACATGGAAATTACAAATAAAGAAATCATATGAAACCATAAACTATCATGAATAGCCAAAAGAATCTTACCAGAAGAAACAAAGTAGGAACTATCTCAGTTCCAGACCGCAAACTTTAGTATATGTTTAAAGTAATCAACACAGCCTGGTATTGGTACAAGAATAGGTTCATAAGCCAATGGATCAGGGCAGAGTATGAAATCCTCAAATTCTCAACCAACTCCTCTTTCAAAATACCTCCAAGACGCACTGGGTAATGGAGAATAGATTCAGTAAATGGTGCTGGGATATGGCTGACAACATGCACAAGATTGAAACAGTACCCCTATCTATCACCATACACATTACCTCTAAATGAATCACAGACCTAAACGTAAATCACCAAATTATAATAATCTTAGAAAACGCAGAAGACACCATTAGGGAAACGGGAACCGTAAACTAATTCCTCTTCAGAGCCTAATAACCCATGCCTTAAGACATAAGTTAGACAAGTGGGATCTCATCAATTTAATATACTTCTGCAAAACAAAAGAAACCATCAGAACAGGAAGGATGCAGCCAACAGAATGGAAAAAACAATTCTGTACCTATATATTTGTAAAAAGAAATAACATCTTGGATTTACAACAAACTCAAAGACTCAGAAAAATCTGACAAACATTCCCTTTTAATTGTGTGCAAAATACTTCATTGGGCACTTTTTCATAAGAAGAGATACGGGCAGCCAGCAGACACATGAAAATTAACTCAGTCTCATTCCTCATCCAAGAAATGCAAATGAACCCACTTTGAAATACCACATACCCCATGTAAGACTGGCCATCATTAATAAAACAAAAAATAACACATGCAGGTCAGGATTTGGGAAGAAATAATTGCTTTTTCACTGTATGTGGACTGAAAAGTAGAGCAACAACTTCGGAAAACAGTGTGGTGGTTTGTAAAGGGACAAGATATTGACCTACCAAGTGACTCAGTAATTCCCCTGTTGAGAATATACCCAGAGGAACTCAAATCATTTTACCACAAAGATACCTGCACCAGTATGATTTTTGCAGCCCAATCATAATTGCAATAAAACATGGTACCAACCATGTTGCCCATCAAAGCTGGCATGGATAAAATTAATGTCGTATGTACACAGTGGAATATTGTGCAGCAGTAAAGACGGACAGATATAAGGATTTTGCAGAACGTTTGATAGATATGAGGTAGATTATTTTCAGTGATTTATCACAGAAACAAAGAACAGAGTTCCATATGTTCTGACTCCTGAGCTGAACTTGATCACTTATAGTGCGGTAAGAAAGTGATTGGCAGTAGTGGAAAACTGTTTAGGGGGAGGGGTGAGATTGGCAGTGGAGGGATACTGTTAAGGAAGGGAGGGGCATACCTCATCAACCAGGGACCCTGCCAGATCAATATTTGTATAACTAACTGTGAATTGTACCCCACATTTTTTTGAAAATTAAAATAAATTATTAAATAAATAAATAAATGGAAGCTGTAAAACAAGCAAATGATTTTATTTCTTTTTTTCTATTTTTTTACTTTAAAAATGGTTACAATTCAGGCTTTGGCCTAGAAATGTTCATTTTGCAGGGATTGATTTTTTTTAACAATTGTATACTACTCCAATGATAACTCCTTTTCCTTTTAATACGTTGCAATACATGGTAAAATTCTGCCTTCAAAATTGACAACTACAGTGTTTCTCACATAAATTCTGAATGTATTATTCTTCATAAGTTGAAACTTGTTATGATTCCAGATCTATATTACTCTTAGTAAACTGAACCTTGAGATTCGGTTTACCTAAGTGCTATTCAAAAGGCAGAATGCATAATAAATCTTAAATTTTTTTGAAAATAATGCCCGGCTCGGTGGCTCAGCCTGTAATCCTGCGCCTTTGGGAGACTGAGGTGAGTGGATTGCTTGAGACCATGGGTTCGAGACCCGCCTGGGCAGCGAGACCTCATTTATACAATAAATCAAAAAATGAGCTGGGCGTGGTAGCGCATGCCTATAATTCTGGCTTCTCGGAAGGCTGAGGTGGAAGGATAGCCAGAGCCCAGCAGGTCGAGGCTGCGGTGGCTGGGAGCGACCACTGCAATCCAGTCTGGGCGACAGAGTGAGATTCCAACTCAAAAAAAAAAAGAAATTTGAAAATAAAACAGTATTGTAATTTAATACAGCTTTCTCCATTCTTAAAATTTGTGTACATTTTCTTGCTGCACTCTGTATTTTCTGCTTGTTAATTTTGATTAAATGTTACAGATGTGCAATCCTTAGAGAAAAGTTCCCCTTATATATTTTAAGGAAATATAAAAACTACATTCCCTTTATATTTTAACCCAATTTATGTTTTTAAAAGTATATTTCCATTGAATCCACTACTATTTTCTCTATCTAAGACATAATGCTGTGCTCTGCAACAAAGTATCCAATTAATCTGATACTTTTAGTCACCAAGCATTTATAATAAGGCACACAGAAAAAGGAGAATTTGGGGCCCAATTTATGTAAACCAAAATAACATGGAGACTTACAAAGAAGTAAGTATTTGAGCTCTGCATTAATATAAAAATTTAGATAACTGAAAATTATGGATAATTGTTTATGATCTTAGCAAAAGCAATGTTCAAATCCTGTAGGAAAAGCAGATCAAAGGCTGTTACAGAATATTAACAACATCCAAACTTTCTAAATAAAAGAAAGTGTTAAAATATTATTTGATGTGCTATAACCAAGCTCCAACAGGACACTTGACCAAAATAATAAAAAACTACATCATGGGCAATGTGCTCAGGTCCCCTCCCAGTTTGGGAGTTTCTTGGTCCTCTCAAAAACACTGCTTTTAAAAAAATAGACGCCCTCTTTGAGAGGATTCGTGAATGGTCTCCTAACACTGGAGAAGATTTTGAATAGGTGTGAACACATGGTCCTCTTTACTTCTTGGGAATGAAATCCATCATGTCTACCACATTTGGCAGAGCACTGTACACAAGTGCGTGAAGCCTAATGAATGCTCAGTAGTTAAGGTCCCTCCCATTATGATGTCAACGTTCTGAGACCGATGTCATGAATGAAAATTTGGCATGCTTGTTTCCCTAACCTTACTTACCTCATTTAATGTAAAAATTAGCCTTTTAGTCAATCTAAACATTCAATGAAATAACGATTAAGTTAACATCATTCTTCTCAGTACTGAAAATTACAATAAAGAATTCATATGAATCCATAAACAATAATGAATAATCATAAGAATCTTATCAAAAGAAACAAAGCAGGAGCTATCGCAGTTCCAGACTTCAAACTTTTCTATATGTTTACAGTAATCAACACAGACTGGTATTGTACAAGAATAGGTCCATAGGCCAATGAATCACGACAGAGAATGAAATCCTCAAATTCTGAACCAATGCATCTTTCAAAAATCCTCCAAGACCCACTAGGTAATGGAGAACATATTCAGTAAATGGTGTTAGGAAAAGACTGACAACATGCAGAAGATTGAATCAGGACCCCTGTCTATCACCATGCACATTAGCTCTAAATGGATCAAATATCTAAACGTAAAACACCATATTATACTAATCTTAGAAAACGCAGGAGCCACCATTATAGAAACTGGAATCTTTAAATAATTCCTCTTCAAAGCCCTAAATATCCAGGCCTTAAGAAGTAAGTTAGACAAGAAGGATCTCATCAAATTAATATACTTCTGCAACACAAAAAAAACATCAGAAGGGCAGGGATACAGCCAACAGAATGAGAAAAACGATTCTCCACGTTTATATATCTGCAAAAAGGCATAACATCCAGGATCTACAAGAAAAGCAAACACTCAGAAAAATCAGACAAACATTCCGTTTGAAAAGTGTGCAATATAAGTGATTCGACACTTTTCATAAGCAGAAATATGGGCAGCCAGGAGACACGTGAAAATTGTTCAGCCTCATTGATTATCAAAGATATGCAAATGAAACCACTTTGAAATACCACATACCCCTGTAAGACTGGCCACCATTAATAAAACAAACAATAACAGATGCAGATTAGGATTTCAGAAGAAATAAATGCTTCTACACTGCATGTGGACTGAAATGTAGAGCAGCATCTTTGGAAAACAGTGTGGTGGTTTGTAACGGGACAAGATATTGACCTGCCATCTGACTAGGTAATTCCCCTGTAGGGAATATACCTGGAGGAACTCAAATCATTTTACAAAAAAGATACCTGGACCAGTATATATTTTGCAGCTCTAATCACAATTCCAAAAAAACATGGTACCAACCATGCTGCACATCAAAGCTGGAATGGATAAAATTAATGTCGTATATACACAGTAGAATATTAGACAGCCATAATAAAGGACAGATAGAACGATTTTGCAGAATGTGTGATGGATATGAGGTAGGTCATTTTCAGTGATTTATCACAGAAACAAAGAACAGAGTTCCGTATGTTCTCACTAATGAGCTGAACTTGATCACTTATACTGCTACAAGAAAGTGATTGGCAGTACTGGAAAACTGATAATGGGAGTGTTAAGATTGGCAATGGAGAGATACTGCTAAAGAAAGAGGGGCATACCTCATCAACCAGGGACCCTGCATAATAAATGA
>NW_007127919.1:0-903 GCF_000164805.1 Carlito syrichta
CATTTTATAAGAAATTAAAATAAATAAATAAATGAAAGTTGCAAAACATGCAATTGACTTTATTTCTTTATTTTATTTTTTATTTTTCTTTACTTTAAAAATGGTTACAATTCAGGGTTGGGCCTGAGAATGTTCACTATGGAGGGATTGATTTTTTAAGAATTGTATAATACTCCAATGATACCTCCTTTTCCCTTTAATACGTTGGAATACATGGTATAATTCTGCCTTCAAAATTGACAATTACAGTATTTCTTGCATAAATTCTGAATGTTTTATTCTGCCTAAATTGAAACTTGTTGAGATCTCAGATCTGTATTATTCTTAGAAAACTGAACCTTGTGATTCAGTGTACCTAAGTGCTATTCACAAGGCAGAATGCATAATAAATCTTAAAAATTTTAGAAAATAAGAGTATCGTGATTTAATACAGCTTTTTCCATTCTTAAAATTTGTGTACATTTTATTGGTTCAATCTGTGTTTTCTTCTTGTTAATTTTATTAAATGATACAGATATGCAATCTGTAGAGAAAAGTTTCCTTTATATACTTGAAGGAGATATAAAATCACATTCCCTTTATATTAACCCAATTTATATTTTTAAAAGAGAATTTCCAATGAATCCCCTAGTATTTTCTCTACCTAAGACATAATGCTGTACTCTGCAACAAAGTATACGATTAATCTGATACTTTTATTCACCAGGCATTGACAATGAGGCACACAGAAAAGAGAATTTGGGGCCCAATATATATAAACCAAAATAACATGGAGATTTACAAAGCCGTAAAAATTTTGTCTCTGCATTAGTATAAAAATGTAGATAATTGAAAATTCTGGAAGATTGATTATGATCTTAGCAAAGCAATGTTCAAATCCTGTCGTAAAACTGCTCAAAGGCG
>NW_007127920.1:0-3927 GCF_000164805.1 Carlito syrichta
CAAAAGTTTGATAATTGAAAATTCTGGAATATTGATTATGATCTTAGCAAAAGCAATGTTAATATCCTATAGGAAAAACTGTGCAAAAGGTGTTACACAATACTGAAAATATCCAAAAGATTGTAAACTAAAGAAAGTGATAAAATATTATTTTGTTGTGCTATAACCAAGCTCCATCAGGACTCCGTAACCATAATAATTAAAGTCTACCACTTGGGCAACCCCCTCAGGTCCCATCCTAGTTTGGGAGTATCTCGGTCCTCTCAATAAAGACTACTTTAAAATTAAAAAAAGACTCCCTCGTTTAGAAGATTCTTGAATGGTCCCTTATTCCCAGAGAAATTTTTGGATAGGTGTGAACACATGGCTCTCTTCACTCTTGGGAATGAAATACACCATGTCTACCACATTTTACAGAGCACTGTACACAAGTGCTTGAAGCTTAAGGATTGCTCACTAGTCCAGGTCCCTCCCATTATGATTTCACAGTTATGAGGCTGGTGTCGTAAATGATAATTTGACATACTTTTTTCCCTTAATTTACATAATTATTTAATGTAAAAATTAGCCTTTTAGTCAATCTACAAATTCAATGAAATAACCATTAATTTAACATCATTCTTCTCAGACCTGGAAATTACAATAAAAATTTCATATGAAACCAAAAACATTCATGAATAGCCAAAAGAATCTTATAAAAGGGAACAAGCAGGAACTATCACAGTTCCAGACTTCAACTTTACTATATGTTTACAGTATCAAAACAGCCTGTATTGTTACAGATAGCTTCATAAGTCAATGAATTAGGACACAGAATGAAATCCTCAAATTCTCAACCAAGTCATCTTTGAAGAAACCTCAAGACCACTGTGTAATGGAAAACATATTCAGTAAATGGTGCTTAGAAAAGGTTTACAACATGCACAAGATTGATGCAGGACACTTATCTAACACCATAACCATTAACTCTAAAGGGATCAAAGACCTAAACGTAAAACACCAAATTATAATAATCTTAGAAAATGCAGGAGACACCATTAGGGAAACTGGAACCGAAAACTGATTCCTCTTCAGAGCCCTAAATACCCATGTCTTAAGAAGTAAATTAGACAAGTGGAATCTCATCAAATTAATATACTTCTGCAAAACAAAAGAAACCATCAGAAGAGCAGGAATACAGCCAACAGAATGGGAAAAACGATTTTCCACCCATATATTTGGAAAAAGGCAAATATCTAGGATCTACAAGAAATTCAAACATTCAGAAAAATCAGACAGATATTCCCTTTGAAAAGTGTGCAAAATATGTGATTGGACACTATTCATAAGAAGAGATACGGGCAGATAGCAGACACGTGAAAATTGCTCAGCCTCACTCATCATCAAAGAAATGCAAATAAACCACTTTGAAATAACACATATCCACTGTAAGACTGGCCATCATTAATACAACATTCAATCACAGATGTAGGTAAAGATTTGGGAAGGAATAAATGCTTCTAAACTGCTTGTAGACTGAAAAGTAGTTCAACATCTTTGGAAAACTGTGTGGTGGTTTGTAAGGGACAAGATATTCACCTACCATGTGACTCAGAAATTCTCCAGTTGAGAATATACCTGGAAGAACTCAAATCATTTTACCAAAAAGATACCTGCACCAGTATGATTTTTACACCTCTAATCACAATTGCAAAAGAACAAAGCTGGAATGGATAAAAAGAAGTGTGGTATATACATAGAGGAATATACTCCAATGATAACTCCTTTTCCCTTTAATATGCTGGAATACATGGTATAATTCTGCCTCCAAATTGACCAGTACTGTGATTCTCACATAAATTCTGAATGTTGTATTCTGTCTAAATTGAATCTTGTTGAGATTCCAGATCTATATCATTCTTAGAAAACTGAACCTTGATATTCAGTGTACCTACGTGCTATTCAGAACGCAGAATGCATAATACATCTTAAAAATTTTAGAAAATAAATCAGTATTGTAATTTAATAAAACATTTTCCATTCTTAAAATTTGTGTACATTTTCTTGATGCACTCTTTATCTTCTGCTTGTTAATTTTGATTAAATGTTACAAATGTGCAATCCTTAGAGAAAACGTTCCCTTATATATTTGAAGGAAATATAAAATCGCATTCCCTTTATATTTTAACACAATTTATATTTTTAAAAGAGTACTTCCATTGAATCCCTTAGTATTTTCTCTACCCAATGCATAATGCTCTACTCTGCAACGAAGTATCCGATTAATCTGACAATTTTTTATCACTAAGCATTTACAAGAAGGCACACAGAAAAAGGAGAATTTGAGGCCCAATATATATACACCAAAATAACATGGAGATTTACAAAGTAGTAAGTATTTGGGCTCTGATTCAGTATAAAAATTTAGATAAGAGATGGGGCAAGATGGCGACGGCATAGGTGAACTGGTGAGATTCTCTGAACGTGAGTTCCCAAAAAGGCTATCACTTCGCTACCCCCATCCCCCAGCCCACCACCAACCGTGCTGGGGGATCAGGCCCGGGAACTTCAGTCCCACGCAAGGCCAGATATTGTGCCCCTCCCCCCACTGCTGCCGTTCTACTCGTTTGTGGAAGTCTCCGGTCCCAGCCCCCTCCAGATCCCTCCCCGGCTGCATTGTCTCCAGCCCGGGCACCCGGCAGCAAGCCGCCGGTCACACAGGGAGGCTCTGGGCACCCGCCCTTCAGAGACGCTGGTTCCATTTCTGGCTGAAGTCCTCTGTAGGGTCCCAGTGCCACTCTCGCTGTTTAGAGCCTGCCCTTTGGAACTTTGGAGCTCTGGAACTCCGGGTCCACCCTGGCTGAGGCACTCAGCATGAGACCCCAAACCAGAGGACCCAAACAAGCGGAGAAAAACAGATCTGCTTAAACTGCCTTGCCATTCTCCAGGCAGAGACTTACATCGCCCTGCCCACCTATCAACAAACTTTACCTCATTTCCTAAGGCCAGGTATTGCAGCGTGCGGGGAAGTTTTGGGTCCCTGCTCCCTCCAGCTCTCTCCCCGGCCTGGCACCCGGCACCACAGGTCGCACAGGGAGGCTCTGAGCGCCCGCCCCTCAGAGACACCGGTTCCATTACTGGCTCAATACTCTGTAGGGTCCCAGTGCCACTCTCGTCATTTACAGCCTGCCTTTTGGAACTTTGGAGCTCTGGAACTCCAGGTCCACCCTGGCTGAGGCACTCAGCTTGAGACCCCAAGCCAGAGGACCCAGACAAGTGGAGAAAAACAGATCTGCTTAAACTGCCTTGCCATTCTCCAGGCAGAGACTTCCATTGCCCCGCCCACCTAGCAACAAACTTTACCACAGCTCCTAAGGCAACAGTGTGAAACAGGAGACAAAGCCCCACCCCTATGCTGCAACGAAAAACAAAAGGGAGAGGCTGGAATCGGAGATCACAGAAGTGATTCTAGTCTGATCGCTTATTTTGACTTATGATTTTATCATTGAAACTGTTGGTCTAGATTATGTTTGGTGTTTACCTTCTGACTTATACTGTTTCTTGATTTTTTTGGCCTGCCTCTGTTTAGCTATCACTATTCTTTAGGGAATCTTTCTTACCTGTATTTTTTCACTTCTTCCCAGCCCTGTGTCTCTCTCTCACCTGATAGTTGGTATGTATATCTGTTTTCCCTCTTGCACTTCTCCCTTTCGCTTATTTTGACTTATGATTTTATCATTGTAACTGTTAGTTTAGATCACGTCTGTTGTTGACCTTCTGACCTACACTGTCTCTCGATTTTATTGACCTGTGTCTGTGTAGCTATCAGTACTCCTTAGGCAATCTTTCTTACGTGTCTTTCTTCACTTCTTCCCGATCCTGTGACTGTTTTTCACCTGATAGCTGGTATGTATATCTGTTATCCCTCTCGCACTTCTCTATTTCGCT
>NW_007127921.1:0-788 GCF_000164805.1 Carlito syrichta
TACTGTAAACATATAGTAAATTTGAAGTCTGGAAATGTGATAGCTACGCCCTTGTTTCTTTTGATAAAATTGTTTTGGCTATTCATGATTGTTTATGGTTTCATATGAATACTTTATTGTAATTTCCAGGTCCGAGAAGAATGATATTAATGTAATAGTTATTTCATTGAATCTGCAGATTGAGTGAAAGGCTAATATTTACATTAAAACTGGTAAGTAAATTCAGGGCAACAAGGACGTCAAATTGTCATGTATGGCATCAGCCTCAGAACTTTCACATCATAATGGGAGGGACCTTGACTACTGAGCAATCCTTTGGCTTCAAGGTCTTGTATACAGTACTCTGCCAAATGCGGTAGACATGGTGGATTTCATACCCAAGAAGTGAAGAGAACCATGTGGTCACACCTATTCAAAAATGTCTCCAGGGATAAGTGACCATTCAAGAATCCTCTGAAGGAGGTAGGCTTTTTTTTTTAAATCACTCTTTATTAATGACCCGAGAAACTCGAAAACTGGGAGGGGACCTGAGGGTGTTGGCGAAGAGGTAATCTTTTTTTATTGTGGTCATGGAGTCCTGTTGGAGCTTTGTTATAGCACAACCAAATAATATTTTAGCACTTTCTTTAATTTAGAAACTTTTGGATGTTTCCAGTATTGTGTAACAACCTTTAAGCAATTTTTCCTACAGAATTTGAACATTGAGTTTGCAAAGATCAAAATCAATTTTCCAGAATAATTAATTATCTAAATTTTTTACTAATGCAGAGCCCAAATACTTATCTCTG
>NW_007127922.1:0-799 GCF_000164805.1 Carlito syrichta
AAGTTCTGACGGTGATGTCATGAGTGACAATTTGATGTGCTTTATTCCCTGACTTAATTCTTTTAATGTAAAAATTAGCCTTTTAGTCAATCTACAGATTCAATTAAATAACCATTAAGTAAACATCATTCTTTTCAGACCTGGAAATTACAATAAAGAATTCATATGAAACTATAAACAATCATGAAAGCCAAAAGAATCTTATCAAAAGAAACAAAGCAGGAGTTATCCAGTTCCAGACTTCAAACTTTACTATGTTTACAGTAATCAACACAGCCTGGTTTTGGTACAAGTATAGGTCCATAGGTCAATGGATCAGGAGAGGGAATGAAATCCTCAAATTCTCAACCAACTCATCTTTGAAAAAACCTCCAAGACCCACTGGGTAAGGAGAACATATTCTGAAAATGGTGCTGGGATAAGGCTTAACACATAGGACGCCTATCACCATACACATTAACTCTAAGTGGATCAAAGACCTAAACTTACAAAAGGTAATTAAAATAAACTTAGAAAAAAACAGGAGACACCATTATGGAACCTGGAACTGAAACCTAATTCCTCTTCAGAAACCTAAATACCCATGCCGTAAGAAGTAAGTTAGACAAGTGGAATCTCATCAAATTAATATACTTCTGCAAAACAAAAGAAAACAGCAGAAGAGCAGGGAAACAGCCTACAGAATGGGTAAAACGATTCTCAAACTATATATCTGTAATACAGCATAATATCTAGGAGATACAAGAAACTCAAACACAGAAAACTCAGACAATTTGAAAAGTGTGCAAAATACGTGATG
>NW_007127923.1:0-884 GCF_000164805.1 Carlito syrichta
CAAACATTGATTATGCAGCGTCCCTGGTTGATGAGGTATGCCCCTCTCTTTCTTAGCAGTATCCCTCCACTGCCAATCTCACCCCTCCCCCAAACAGTTTTCCACTCACTTACTTGTAGCGCTATGAGTGATAAAGTTCAGCTAATGAATGAGAACATATGGAACTCTGTTCTTTGTTTCTGTGATAAATCACTGAAAATGACCTCCCTCATATCCATCAAAAGTTCTTAAAAATCCTTATATCTCTTGTTTTTTATGACTGCATAATATTCCACTGGGCATATACCACATTTAGTTTATCCATTCCAGCTTTGATGGTCATCATGGTTGGTACCATATTTTATTGCAATTGTGATTAGGGCTGCAAAAAACATACTGGTGCATGTATGTTTTTTGTAAAATGATTTGAGTTCATCCAGGTATATTCTTGACAGGAGAATTACCTACTCACATGGTAGGTCAATATCTTGTCACTTTACAAACCACCACACTGTTTTCCAAAGATATTGCTCTACTTTTCAGTCCACATGCAGTGTAGAAGCATTTATTTCTTCCCAAATCTTTACCTGCATCTGTTATTTTTCGTTTTATTAATGATGGTCAGTCTTACAGGGGGTATGTGGTATTTCAAAGTGGTTTCATTTGCATTTGTTTGACAATGAGTGAGGCTTAACAATTTTCCTGTGTCTGCTGTCTGCCTGTATCTCCTAATATGAAAAGTATCCAATCACATATTTTGCACAATTTTCAATGGGAATGTTTGGCTGATTTTTCTCAATATTTGAGTATCTGATAGATCCTTGATGATATGCCCTTTTACAGATATATTGGTAGAAAATTGTTTTCCCCTTCTGTTACCTTTATCCCTGCTCTTCTGATGGTTT
>NW_007127924.1:0-847 GCF_000164805.1 Carlito syrichta
GTTGCATGCTGCCATGACTTCCATAGTAGTGTTAATTGCTCTTAAATCCTATAAAAGTCTCCATTTACCAGATTTTTTCTTAATTAGAAATTGGAGTGTTTCAAGGGCTAGTTGTTGCCATTCAGTGTACTAGTAGAAGGCTCTATATGACCAGCTCCTAATTGTTGTTAAACTAGTTTTTTGACTGCCTTAAGCTTTTCTGATGGCATGGGCTATTGTTCCACACAAACTGGTTTGTCATCTTTCCAGGCAATCAGTCTTGAAAACAGTGGCCCCTAAGGTAAATTCAAATAACCAATACTTGTTATTTGGACAGACTCCTGTATTCCTTGCCCATCTTTACCAAGTTCCTTACAGTGGTCATAGCCCATCTACAGCATTTGTACTGAGACTTTATCATTGGGGCTATACAAAAGCATGCCCATTTCTGAAAGAATATCTCTTTACCATAATGTAAAGGTGATAGATAGAATAACATATGGGCAAAAGGTTCCTTAAGTCTTACTATCTATCCAATTTAAAATCTGTGAACTTTGTCTATTGTACTTGACCAATGCCTATGACTCCTGAAGTAGCTATTTGAGTAGACCAGGAAGCAGGCCAATTTTTTCCGGCAATACAAGGAACATTGGCTCCTGTGTCTAACAAGCCTGTAATTTTGACTCCTTGTATGAATAAATTTTTAGAGGCCTAGATTTAGTAACCTCCTGAACCCAAAATGCAACATCGCTAGAATCAAATCCAGAATCACCTCTAAGCAGGTTAAAGTTTTACCTGCTTTGTGATAAGGCAAGAGCAGCCACTGGCTATTCTCTGTACTGTTTTGCTAGGGGGAGCAACAAGCACC
>NW_007127925.1:0-782 GCF_000164805.1 Carlito syrichta
CCTCTCTTGTAATTTAATTGATTTTTTGATGTTTGCTGAGCTCTTTCAACTATGGCTTGACTTTGTGGATTGTAGGGAATTTCTGTGGAATGAGAAATAGTAAATTGGGAGCAAAATTTCTGGAGAGATTTAGATGTATATGCAGGACAGTTTTTGGTTTTCAGTTGCTTTGGCATAACTAGTTGTGAAAAGCAAAAGAATAAATGTTATGCCATGTCCTTGTAGGCTTCTCCAGTTTTTGCTGAAGCTAAATTAACTTGAGAAAATGTATCCACAGTCACATACAAATAAGACAATTTTCCAAAGCTGGGAGAGTGAGTTACATACATTTGCCATAGCACGTTAGGTCTCAGTCCTCGAGAATTGACTCCTCCTGGACCTGGAAGAAATGTTTTTAAATTCTTAGAGAGTAAACTGAATGTAAATTGTTTACAATACTGTGGACTTAAAGGTATAGTAAAGAAGCAATTCTGTAATTCAATAACTATAATATTAACATTAACATGTATAGCAATCCAGGTTGCAATGCTGCCATGACTTCCATAGTAGTGTTAATTGCTCTTAAATCCTATAAAAGTCTCCATTTACCAGATTTTTTCTTAATTAGAAATTGGAGTGTTTCAAGGGCTAGTTGTTGCCATTCAGTGTACTAGTAGAAGGCTCTATATGACCAGCTCCTAATTGTTGTTAAACTAGTTTTTTGACTGCCTTAAGCTTTTCTGATGGCATGGGCTATTGTTCCACACAAACTGGTTTGTCATCTTTCCAGGCAATCAGTCTTG
>NW_007127926.1:0-898 GCF_000164805.1 Carlito syrichta
TCTGATTTTTTGATGTTTGCTGAGCTCTTTCAACTATGGCTTGACTTTGTGGATTGTAGGGAATTTCTGTGGAATGAGAAATAGTAAATTGGGAGCAAAATTTCTGGAGAGATTTAGATGTATATGCAGGACAGTTTTTGGTTTTCAGTTGCTTTGGCATACCTAGTTGTGAAAAGCAAAAGAATAAATGTTATGCCATGTCCTTGTAGGCTTCTCCAGTTTTTGCTGAAGCTAAATTAACTTGAGAAAATGTATCCACAGTCACATACAAATAAGACAATTTTCCAAAGCTGGGAGAGTGAGTTACATACATTTGCCATAGCACGTTAGGTCTCAGTCCTCGAGAATTGACTCCTCCTGGACCTGGAAGAAATGTTTTTAAATTCTTAGAGAGTAAACTGAATGTAAATTGTTTACAATACTGTGGACTTAAAGGTATAGTAAAGAAGCAATTCTGTAATTCAATAACTATAATATTAACATTAACATGTATAGCAATCCAGGTTGCAATGCTGCCATGACTTCCATAGTAGTGTTAATTGCTCTTAAATCCTATAAAAGTCTCCATTTACCAGATTTTTTCTTAATTAGAAATTGGAGTGTTTCAAGGGCTAGTTGTTGCCATTCAGTGTACTAGTAGAAGGCTCTATATGACCAGCTCCTAATTGTTGTTAAACTAGTTTTTTGACTGCCTTAAGCTTTTCTGATGGCATGGGCTATTGTTCCACACAAACTGGTTTGTCATCTTTCCAGGCAATCAGTCTTGAAAACAGTGGCCCCTAAGGTAAATTCAAATAACCAATACTTGTTATTTGGACAGACTCCTGTATTCCTTGCCCATCTTTACCAAGTTCCTTACAGTGTCATAGCCCATCTACAGCATTTGTACTGAGACTTT
>NW_007127927.1:0-734 GCF_000164805.1 Carlito syrichta
ACACAAGTGCTTGATGCCTAAGGATGGCTCAGTAGACAAGGTCCCTCCCATTATGATGTCAAAGTTCTGACGGTGATGTCATGAGTGACAATTTGATGTGCTTTTTTTCCCTGACTTAATTCTTTTAATGTAAAAATTAGCCTTTTAGTCAATCTACAGATTCAATTAAATAACCATTAAGTAAACATCATTCTTTTCAGACCTGGAAATTACAATAAAGAATTCATATGAAACTATAAACAATCATGAATAGCCAAAAGAATCTTATCAAAAGAAACAAAGCAGGAGTTATCCAGTTCCAGACTTCAAACTTTACTATGTTTACAGTAATCAACACAGCCTGGTTTTGGTACAAGTATAGGTCCATAGGTCAATGGATCAGGAGAGGGAATGAAATCCTCAAATTGTCAACCAACTCATCTTTGAAAAAACCTCCAAGACCCACTGGGTAAGGAGAACATATTCTGAAAATGGTGCTGGGATAAGGCTTAACACATAGGACGCCTAACTATCACCATACACATTAACTCTAAGTGGATCAAAGACCTAAACTTACAAAAGGTAATTAAAATAAACTTAGAAAAAAACAGGAGACACCATTATGGAACCTGGAACTGAAACCTAATTCCTCTTCAGAAACCTAAATACCCATGCCGTAAGAAGTAAGTTAGACAAGTGGTATCTCATCAAATTAATATACTTCTGCAAAACAAAAGAAAACAGCAGAGAGCAGG
>NW_007127928.1:0-1095 GCF_000164805.1 Carlito syrichta
TGAATGATTTATTAAATTGTTTTGAATGATTTAAAACAATGTATTTGTAATTTTGATGTAAGCTTTGTAAAACACGACATGCATCAGGAAATTGTAACAGCTTGTTTAGAACGTGTTCGTCTTGTGACGGTCTTGTGATGCATGATCTGTAAAGCATGGAATCTGTATGCCCCAAGCAGGTAATTATTACACTGCTGGAGGGTCTAAAAAATGGTATATAAGTTGGAAAAAGTTTGAATAAAATCGGCTTCAGTCTTGGCCAGACTGTTCCCAGAAGAGCTGCCTCCGAGTAGTTTTCTTCTCTCCGTCTCTGATTCACCGGTGCGGTCCTAACCCTCCCTCTGGTCAGTGCAGGTCACCGACACAAAATAATATGGAGATTTTAAAAGTAGTATGTATTTGGGCTCTTCATTAGTATAAAAATTTAGATAATTGAACGTTCTGGAAAATTGATTACGATCTTAGCAAAAGCACTGTTAAAATCCTATAGGAAAAAGGGCTCAACCTATGTTACACAACACTGAAAGCATCCAAAAGTTTCTAAAATAAAGTGCTAAAATATTATTTGGTTGTGCTGCATCCAAGCTCCAACAGGACTCCGTGATGATAATAATAAAAGACTACCTCGTGGGCAACTCCCTCATGTCCCCTCCCAGTATGGGTGTTTCTCGGTCTTCTCAATAAAGACTGCTTAAAAAAAATACTACATCGTTTAGAGGATTCTTGAATTGTCATTTCTTCCTGTAGAAAATTTTGAATAGGTGTGAACACATGCTTATCTACACTTCTTGGGAATGAAGTCCACCTTGTTTTTTTTCCATTTGGCAGAGAACTGTACACAAGTGCTGGAAACCTAAGGATTGCTCAGTAGTCAAGATCCCTCCATTATGATTTCAAAGTTCTGAGGCTGTTGTCATAAAGGACAATTTGGCATGCATGTTTTCCTGAATTTATTTATCTCTTTTAATGCAAATTAGTCTTTTAGTTAATCTACAGATTCAATGAAATAACCATTAGTAAACATCATTCTTCCCAGACCTGAAATTACAATAACAGTTCAAATGAAACCAAAATAATCATGAATAGCAAAAGAAT
>NW_007127929.1:0-858 GCF_000164805.1 Carlito syrichta
AAAGTAGTATGTATTTGGGATCTTCATTAGTATAAAAATTTAGATAATTGAACGTTCTGGAAAATTGATTACGATCTTAGCAAAAGCACTGTTAAAATCCTATAGGAAAAAGGGCTCAACCTATGTTACACAACACTGAAAGCATCCAAAAGTTTCTAAAATAAAGTGCTAAAATATTATTTGGTTGTGCTGCATCCAAGCTCCAACAGGACTCCGTGATGATAATAATAAAAGACTACCTCGTGGGCAACTCCCTCATGTCCCCTCCCAGTATGGGTGTTTCTCGGTCTTCTCAATAAAGACTGCTTAAAAAAAATACTACATCGTTTAGAGGATTCTTGAATTGTCATTTCTTCCTGTAGAAAATTTTGAATAGGTGTGAACACATGCTTATCTACACTTCTTGGGAATGAAGTCCACCTTGTTTTTTTTCCATTTGGCAGAGAACTGTACACAAGTGCTGGAAACCTAAGGATTGCTCAGTAGTCAAGATCCCTCCATTATGATTTCAAAGTTCTGAGGCTGTTGTCATAAAGGACAATTTGGCATGCATGTTTTCCTGAATTTATTTATCTCTTTTAATGCAAAATTAGTCTTTTAGTTAATCTACAGATTCAATGAAATAACCATTAAGTTAACATCATTCTTCCCAGACCTGGAAATTACAATAAACAGTTCAAATGAAACCAAAAATAATCATGAATAGCAAAAGAATCTTATCAACAGAAACAAAGCAGGAACTATGGCAGTTCCAGACATGATACTTTACTCTATGTTTACAGTAATCAACACAGACTTGTATTGATACAAGTATACATCCATAAGCCAATGGATCAGGGCAGATAATGAAATCCTCAA
>NW_007127930.1:0-893 GCF_000164805.1 Carlito syrichta
AAGTGCTAAAATATTATTTGGTTGTGCTGCATCCAAGCTCCAACAGGACTCCGTGATGATAATAATAAAAGACTACCTCATGGGCAACTCCCTCATGTCCCCTCCCAGTATGGGTGTTTCTCGGTCTTCTCAATAAAGACTGCTTAAAAAAAAATACTACATCGTTTAGAGGATTCTTGAATTGTCATTTCTTCCTGTAGAAAATTTTGGATAGGTGTGAACACATGCTTATCTACACTTCTTGGGAATGAAATCCACCTTGTTTTTTTCCATTTGGCAGAGAACTGTACACAAGTACTTGAAACCTAAGGATTGCTCAGTAGTCAAGATCCCTCCATTATGATTTCAAAGTTCTGAGGCTGTTGTCATAAAGGACAATTTGGCATGCATGTTTTCCTGAATTTATTTATCTCTTTTAATGTAAAATTAGTCTTTTAGTTAATCTACAGATTCAATGAAATAACCATTAAGTTTACATCATTCTTCCCAGACCTGGAAATTACAATAAACAGTTCAAATGAAACCAAAAACAATCATGAATAGCAAAAGAATCTTATCAAAAGAAACAAAGCAGGAACTATGGCAGTTCCAGACATGACACTTTACTCTATGTTTACAGTAATCAACACAGACTTGTATTGATACAAGTATACGTCCATAAGCCAATGGATCAGGGCAGATAATGAAATCCTCAAATTCTCAACCAACTCATCTTTGAAAAAACCTCCATGACCACGGGGTAATGGACAACATATTCATTAAATGGTGCTGGGAAAAGGCTGACAACATGCACAAGATGAAAACAGGACCCCTATCTATCACTATACATATTAACTCTAAATGAATCAAAGACCTAAATGTAAAACACAAAATTATAATAATCTTAGAAACGC
>NW_007127931.1:0-4865 GCF_000164805.1 Carlito syrichta
CATGTTTTCCTGAATTTATTTATCTCTTTTAATGTAAAATTAGTCTTTTAGTTAATCTACAGATTCAATGAAATAACCATTAAGTTTACATCATTCTTCCCAGACCTGGAAATTACAATAAACAGTTCAAATGAAACCAAAAACAATCATGAATAGCAAAAGAATCTTATCAAAAGAAACAAAGCAGGAACTATGGCAGTTCCAGACATGACACTTTACTCTATGTTTACAGTAATCAACACAGACTTGTATTGATACAAGTATACGTCCATAAGCCAATGGATCAGGGCAGATAATGAAATCCTCAAATTCTCAACCAACTCATCTTTGAAAAAACCTCCATGACCACGGGGTAATGGACAACATATTCATTAAATGGTGCTGGGAAAAGGCTGACAACATGCACAAGATGAAAACAGGACCCCTATCTATCACTATACATATTAACTCTAAATGAATCAAAGACCTAAATGTAAAACACAAAATTATAATAATCTTAGAAACGCAGGAGACACCATTAGAGAAACTGGAACCGGAAAATAATTCCTCTTCAGAGCTCTGAATACCCATGCCTTAAGAAGTAAGTTAGACAAGTGGGATCTCATCAAGTTTATATACTTCTGCAAAACAAAAGAAACCATCAGAAGAGCCGGGGTACATCCAACAGAATGCGAATAATGATTCTCCACCTATATATCTGTAAACAGGCATAACATCTAGGATCTACATGAAACTCAAAAACTCAGAAAAATTAGACAAACATTCCCTTGAAAAGTGTGCAAATACATAATTGGACACTTTACATAAGAGAGATACGGACAGCCAGCAGACTCATGAAAATTGCTAAGCCTCATTCATCATCAAAGAAATGCAAATGAAACCACTTTGAAATACTACATACCTCCTGTAAGACTGGCCATCAATTATAAAACAAGCAATAACAGATGTAGGTCAGGATTTGTGAAGAAATAAATGCTTCTACACTGCATGTGGACTAAGAAGTAGAGCAACATCTTTGGTGAACAGTGTGGTGGTTTGTAAAGGGACAAGACCTTGACCTACCATGTGACTCAGTAATTCCCCTGTCAAGAATATACCTGGAGGATCTCAAATCATTTTACCAAAAAGATACCTGCACCTGTATGTTTTTTGTACCTCTAATCATAATTGCAAAAACTCATAGTACCAACCATGTTGCCCATCAAAGCTGGAATGTATAAAATAAATGTGGTATATACACAGTGGAATATTATGTAACCATAAAATGGGACAGATATAAGGATTTTGCAGAACGTTTGATGGATATGTGGTAGGGCATTTTTAGTGATTTATCACAGAAACAAAGAACAGAGTTCCATATGTTCTCCCTCATGAGGTGAACTTGATCACTTATAGTGCTGTAAGAAAGTGATTGGCATTAGTGGAAAACTGTTTAGGGAGAGGGGTGAGATTGGCAGTGGAGGGATACTGCTAAGGAAGGGAGTGGCATACCTCAACAACCAGGTACCCTCCAAAATCAATATTTGAATATTTAACTCTGAAATGTACTCCACATTTTTTAAAAAATTAAAATAAAAATTAAATAAAGAAATAAATGAAAGTTTTAAAACATGAAACTGACTCTATTTGTTTATTCTATATTTTTTTTACTTTAAATATGGGTACAATTCAGGGTTGGGCCTAGAAATGTTCATTATGCAGGGATTGATTTTTTAAAAAATTTTAAAATACTCCAATGAAAACTCCTTTTCCTTTTAATTATTTGGAATACATGGTATAATTCTGCCTTCAAAATTGACAACTAGATTGTTTATCACATAAATTCTGAATGTTTTATTCTGCCTAAATTCAAATTTTTTGAGATTCCAGATCTATATCATGTCAGGAGCTGCAACTCCTAACAGAAGGCAAAGAAAGGGTTACCTGAAAATGGGAAAAACGCTGGCTGGGAGCAAGGCCTCATCTAAAGCAGCCGTGCCAGATGCAAAGCCCCGTGAATCCCACTGATCGGCCCCTTTGATCTTTAGGAGTGTGTGCATAAGACAGGAAGTACCGCTTTCTGGTGAAGCATTAACTAATAAGTCAGGATGATGTATTGGTGAAACTGAAGCTTGAGACATGAATAAGGAACACAGCAAAAGCATCGCCATTAGAGACGTTAGAGAATATTTAGTGACTTTCGTCTCCATGAAAAGCAAAACCATTGTGTGTAAAGAAAATAAAAAAACGTTCCCATTCTTTATTTTTAATGGTTAACAGACCCTTTTCTAAAATAACACCTTAGACGGGTAAGATGGAGGAAGAAGTTTGTGAGACGTGAGACAAGTCAAGCCTGAGGGCAGCTGCTTTTAAACATAATTTAAGAAAGTATAGACATAGTAGCTATAAATTTATGAGGGTAAAATGATTTAGTAATATAAATGTAATAGTATAAAATAAAGTAATTATATAGACTAAAAAAGAATAATGATTAAAATAATTAAATATAATAGAAAAATAAATATAGAATAGTTATATAGATAAAAATAGGATGATGATTACAAATATTTAAATAAAATATAATTAAATAGAAAATAAATTTAGAATATAAGAATAATCAAGTATAATTCATATAAAGATTGTCAAATATTATTAGATTATGATTCATATAAGCAAAATAAGAATATAGATATATACATAATAGGAACGTTTATAGGAAATAATAAAGAAATAATAAAATTAGTTATAAGAAACAATAAAATTAGTTATAGATGTTAAAGGTCAATATATTGCTGCTAAGTTACAAGTAAGAATTGTTAGAGCTATGATATAAAAGGGTTAAGGGTTAAAAGGTTACAGTTAATAATTTTTAGGAAAAATTGTTTCATTCCTGTCTGTTGGTTTTAACATAATGGAAACAAAAAAAGAATAGGGAGGAATAAATAAGTCATTGTAGTACGTTTGATTGTAAAAGAAAACACAATGTAAGCATTTGTGGACACATATGTGAGGGAGTAGAAGTGTTGAAAATGCCCTATATAAGCATGTGAAAATTGAATAAACTTTGGAAGTGTCCCGAACTCGACCCAGGAAGTCGACGTATGTCTTCTTCCTTTGTTGTGTCTGATTCTCTCGCCTCAGGCCCTAACCCTTCTGTTGGAGCTGGACTCTAACAATATCATTCTTAGAAAACTGAACCTTGAGACTGAGTGTGCCTAAGTGCTATTCAAAGGCAAAATGCATAATAAATCTTTAATATTTTAGAAAATAAAACAGTATCGTAATTTAATACAGCTTTCTCCATTCTTAAAATTTATGTACATTTTTTCGGAGCACTCTGTATTTTCTGCTTGTTAATTCTGATTAAATGTCACAGATGTGTAATCCTTAGCGAAAGTTATCATTATATATTTGAAGGAAATATAAAATATACCCATTATATTTTAAAACAATTTATATTTTTAAAAGAGTATTTCCATTGAATCCCCTAGTATTTTCTCTACCTAAGACATAATGTTGTACTCACAACAAAGTATCAGATTGATCTGATACTTTTAATAACCAAGCATTTAAAATAAGGCACAGAGATGGGCTCGGTGACTCAGCCTGTAATCCCACACATTTGGGAAGCTGAGGTGAGTAGACTGCATGAACCCACGTGTTTGTGACCCACCTGGGCAGCGAGAACCATCTCTACAATAAATTAAAAAAACAGCTGGGCGTGGGAGCACATACCTGTAATTCTGGCTACTTGGAAGGCTGAGGCGGAAGGATCGCCGGAGCCCAGCAGATCCAGGCTGTGGTGCCGGGAGTGACCACTGCACTCCAGGTTGGGCGACAGAGTGAGAGTACAACTCAAATAAATAACTAACTAAATAAATAAATAAATAAATAAATAAATAAATAAAATGAGGCACACAGAAACGAGATAATTTTGGGCATAATTTATATAAACAAAAATAACATGGAGATTTACAAGGTATTAAGTATTTGGGCTCTGCATAAGTATAAAAATTTAGATAGTTGAAATTTCTGGAAAATTGATTATGATCTTAGCAAAAGCAATGTTCAAATCCTATAGGAAAAACTACTCAAAGGCTGTTACACAATATTAAAAGCATTCAAAACTTTCTAAACTAAAGAAAGTGCTAAAATATTATTTGGTTGTGCTATAGCCAAGTTCCAACAGGACTCTGTGACCATAATAATAAAACACTACCCCCTGGGCAACCCCCTCATGGCCCCTCCCAGTTTGGGTGTTTCTCGGTTCTCTCAATTAAGACTACTTTAAAAAAAAGAAAAAGACTACCTTGTTTAGAGGATTCTTGAATGGTCACTTCTCCCTGGAGAAATTCTTGGATAGGTGAACACATGCTTCTCTTCACTTCTTGGTAGTGAAATCCACCATGTCTACCGCACTTGGCAGAGCACTGTACACAAGTGTTTGAAGCCTAAGGATTGCTCAGTAGTCAAGGTCCCTCCCATTATGATGTCACAGTTATGAGGCTGTTGTCAAAAATGACAATTTGACATGCTTGTTTCCCTGAATTTACTTACCACTTTTAATGTAATAATTAATATTTTAATCAATCTACAGATTCAATGAAATAACCATTATGTTAATATCATTCTTCTCAGAATTGTAAATTTCAATAAAGTATTCATATGAAACCATAAACGATCATGAATAACCAAAAGAATCTTATCAAAAGAAGCAAAGCAAGAGCAATCGCAGTTTCAGACTTCAAACTTTACTACATGTTTACAGTAATCAAAACAGCCTGGTATTGGTTCAAGAATAGGTACATAGGACAGTGGATCAGGACAGAAGATGAAATCCACAAATTCTCAACCAACTCCTCTTAGAAAAAGCCTCCAAGACCCAG